>NW_010433484.1:0-23553 GCF_000710305.1 Buceros rhinoceros silvestris | reverse complement strand
AGGGAAACTTGCCCAGGAGCATAGCATCAGAACAGCAATTAAAACTCAGACACTGGCAACTCCAATCTAATCCTCAACGCACAGACCATGACAACTATTCTCTCACTACAAATAATGCAACTAAAATACTTGGAAAAATATTACAGCTGTAGTAAGAACCCCCAGAGCATCACAGCTGAATGGCAGGGCACACCGGAGCATGACATGCTGCTTACAGATACTGCATAGGATTTGCCAAGGACCAGGAAAGGAATGACGAAGCCAGCTGCCCTTTTGTCACCTGGACAATAAGACAGTCCCAGGCATTGGCTCAGCTGGCAGCAAAACATTTCTGGCAGGCTAGGAAAGCCAGCAGGAACACCTTAACGTCCTGCCCGTGGAAGGAAGTCCCACCTCCACCAGCACTGATTCCAATGGCTGGCCCACAAGCAGAAGATGGGAACAAGAAAAGCATGGCTTTGTTCCATGGATATTAGGATGGATTCAGAAAACCTTCTAGTTTGCTGAGAAGAAACACCATGAATATTGGACCTTACTACGCTAAGCTCTTGAAGAGCCAAGCATGACAAGCATCACGTTATTTCCTCCTCTCCCTGAGTACCAGGTGATCATTGTGTTGTGGTGGGAATTGCCCAGCATAAGCCTATCTGAACATCATGCCAACAAGTAGACAGGCAGCAGTTTTGGGAAATGGGATACTACCAATCAAATTCTATGAAACAGAGCACCTCTTCTTCTCAGAGCACAACACAATCCCGAAGACATAAGTTTAAATACCTGGACTACCACAAAGGGGATAGGTGCTTTGCAGGGCAGAAAAAAAACAATGTCCCAGGTTATGGGAAAAAAAGAAGATGGGAAGGAAACAAAATAAAGAAATATCCAGAAGATATCCAAACAGGTTCAGTTTTACACCCCTGTCCCGTCCCCTTCCCCCAGAAGGAGCCAGTCCTCTGCAACCAGAGGGCTGTGACACCCTGCAAAAAAGGTGGTAAATGTGGACGTACTTTAACAGTACTGAGATCCATGGGGTGTTTGATAATATCATGATAGTCATGTAATTCCAAGGCCTCTGCATCAACAGGCTTGTAAAAGGGCCACGCATAGGCTGCATGCTTCTTTGAGAGCATCTCCTTGAGAATGCTGTCACAGTACTTGAGGTGCTCAGAGAGTTTGCCCTTCTTCCCAGCATGCTGGGGGACCTCTCCGTCTTCAAGGTCTTTCTTTGGTGGTTTGATGGGCCGGCCACCACTCTCCCGTCGAGCGATGATTTTGGCCTGCTTGGGGTCTGAGAGGGGCGTGGGTGACTCGCTTCGGCTGGCAGTGATGGCAGAGGTGGTGGGGGTTGTCGTGTCTGCTTTCCGCTTCACTCCCTTTTTCTGAAACAGCAGATGGACAGACCTCATGAGTATGTGCCCGTGCTATGCTAGCAGAAGCCTAGCACAGTTCATCCTTATTTCTGCCTGTCCTCTGACAGAGAACACAGCTACTACACTGGGAGAAACAGGACTTGAGACCAGAGGCTTCAACACACAATTTGGTGACTACACCACCGTGTACTACTACGTATCACCTGAGCCACAGTAACCAGCCAGGTGCACATCTCCAACCCAACCAAGATGCAAAACGCGTTAGCTCTATGCATCTCACTGCAATTTAAACTAAGGACTCTTACCTCGTGTTTGCCAAGGGAAAGGAGTGCGCCAGTCGATTACTGCAGCTCAGCTGATGCACCATGACTTAGTAAGTGTCAGTAACTTAGCACATGTCTGAGTCCCCAGTGGCAGGATCAGGCTCTAAGTTCTGAACCAAAGCATATTAATCACCAAAGACCCACAAGCCCTCACTCTCTGTACTCAGTGGGTGTGCTACAGGAGATCGCTTATTATGGACAAGAACAAGAATTTAATGATTCTGCCTTAAGCAAATAAAACCTCTTTCAGATTCAAGCTGTGACTGTCCAGCAGCTCTCTCTTGTGCTCCTATGAAGAATTTGTTTCTCTGGAGAGAGAGAAATAGGGAAAAAAGAAATCCTACCCAACATTCCTTAGGGAAATCTAAGGGAAATCTTAAGTAAATCCCAAGCAGAATTATTTTTGCAGTTTGTATTTGGCTAACTCACTTCTGGGTTCATTCTTGAATTTTAAAATTCAATTGATTCTCAGAAGGAAGTTTTTTGGACGGAAACTGAAGTACAAGACAGGCTTCTGAGGACTCTCAGCTGCAAAACAACCTGACTTACAGTTTCTCTAGGAAAACCCAAACTATAGGATTAATGAAGCAAAAGAATTCTGTGGCTCTGCTGGTCCATGAAACCTCACATTAGAGAGCACCGACACTGATGCGGTTAATTCCCCAGCTAAGAACCTCCCAGCTTTCTCTGAGCTATACTTTCATCATCTTTAAAGCAACACACAGCTTGCTAGGAAAATTCCAGTTATTTGAGCAACATTTCCATTTACTCAGAAATTAACATAGTAAATAGCAAATCACCAGTGACAACTCCCAGAAGATTACTCAGTAAGGAAGACAGAAGTAATGCACCCAAAACCTGCAGGCAACACTGGTCTCCTCCAACTGGAGTGACAGGCTTGTCTTGAACTGGTTTATGGCAGAGGAGAACATTCCTAGTGCTGGAGTCTGCAAACCTTAAAGGAATAGTCCCCATAAAATCAGGGGCTCAGTTACAGAGGGAGGAGATGCTTTGGGCTATATATGGTGCAAAATGGGGGAAACGGCCAACAGCCTTCTCGTTCCTGCAGCATCAGCACCGGCCACGGTCAGATGAGAGCTTGTAACTGAGCTGGAGCAATTACAGTTGGCAGCACCTCAGCTGGGAGGGTGGTAAAACTGGCAAAACTTTTCTCAAGCTTCTCTCGCTCGACAGCAAGCACTCGTCTGTGCACACTCCAGAGGGATGATGGCTAGAGAGGCAAGGAGCCAAACGTGAAGAGAAGGAATGCACATCACCAGCATAAGGGGATGAGAATAAAGCACTGCTTAGCACTGCTGCCTTCTGAAGAGGAAGGGGTCAGGTTCTCCATTTACCTTGACTACTGGTGGCGTAGGAGGCACCACGGGCATTATTGGAGCGGCAGGCGGAGGGGGAGCAGCGGCGGGAGGGGCAGTGACAGGCAGGACATTAGCAGTGATGGTTGGCACAGGGGTGGCAGCAATGACGGGCGTCTGAGACACGGCTGGAGGAACGTTCTGGAACGGGGCCGGCGGGGAGACGGAAGACACGGCCACTGCTTGCTGCGCTCCTTTCAAACGACAAAGTGAAAATGCACCGCAATGTATTGATGGTTACAAGTGCAGACAAGACATTGGGAACAAAGTGACACTGGTGCGACTGGACTGTGCAATCACGGGCTTGGCAAAAGGCTCCTGGTCCAAGGCCACAGGAAGAGCACAAAGGACACAATGTGATTTGCTTGGTGCTTTTACCCAGGGGTCAACAAAAATGAGAAATCACTGACCTAAGTCCTTGTACCATGAGCTTGAGGCCAGCCACATGCAAGCAAAATAGTTCAAGCTTTGCACATGGGGTGTGTGCTGCTCTGGGACAGTCTTCACACCTCTCGTGCTCTCAGAGCTACCCTGTGCTCAGCAGAACAGGAGCTCAATGAGAGGGAATGGCAGGAGATGGCTCTTTTGGACAGCTGCTGACCCACATAGACCATGATCTGGGAGTGTTTTTACTATGTGTGACAAATGGGAACAACCCCTCCCCTATGGCCAGCTAAACACCCAGAAGTCCACAGCACTTCAATTTGCCACAAGTTATACAAGAAAAGAAAGAGAGCTGGGAGCAGAGCCTAAGTCTCCTAACAGCTGGGCAAACATCTCTTATGCTAGACCTGCCTCCTAGGGTAAAGATAGGGGGGACAAATCTGGTAACCAATAACCAAAGTAGCAACACTCCTCTCTGATTTTATAGCAGCTTTTATCAGAGGATGCTAAAAAGACACATCATCACAGATTTCTCTGAGCTTGGACGAAGGTGGGTCAGACCTCAGCAAGGGGCTCGTAACATTTAACATCACTGGATTGGGTTAGTACCTGCACTCTGCGTGCCTGCTGTCGGCTTGCGACCTTTGCCTTTAGGAACTGGGGGTAACAATTCGACTTCCTCCTGAGGCATCTGGGCAACCTTCTGCAGAAATATCTTCTCCAGGGCTTGGGCCATGAGGACGATGTCGTCTGTGGGCTGCAGGAAGAAGAATACCAGCCCATGTTGTATCATTTATGTATTAGAAGCAGAGAGATTCAAAATCAGGCTTTGAAATCCCCAGTGACGCTGCCCTTCAAATACACGATGATATACAAAGCTCCAACAATAAACAGACTAGCTCTTCTTCATCCTTGCGTGCTACCCTCCTGCCCTTCTGTTCTGGTCCAGCATGCAGTAATTACAGCCTCTAAGTACGCTGCATCCAGAGTTATCAGCACTTCCAGCAGAAGCCTGATAACTACCATCCTGTGCAGCGGAGTGGAAGCAGCAAACCGGAACAGATGAGCTGTCCTTCCCTGCTTGCCAGCAGGTCCAAGAGAGAGCGTAAACACATACTCTGTGGCTCAAACTAATTAATTTGTTTATTCCAGCTTGTTCTCCAGCATGGGTCGATGATGACAAACCACAGTAGAAAATGTAATACAAAGAACAGAGGCTTTAAACAACTCAACAAAACAGCAACCAAGCCAAAGCCAAAACAATAATAAGCAATCTAAAGGTGTGCAGGTATGGATAAGACATAGGCAGAGAACGGAGTTCCACTTCCCGAACTGCTCTCTGCTAAGAGATACTACTACTACTGCCAACCAGCACTAATACATCGCACCGACACCCCACAGAGCACCTGCAAAGCACTGCATAAACCATAGCTCATCTTAAACTTTAATTTCCATCTGAAAATAAAAGGAGTCAAAACTTGCTACATAACCCCAGAACAGAAATCCACCTGTAATTAAAAGGCGCATTTACCATTTTAATAGTCTGGGGGAAGAAAGACGCAGCACAAAGAGAGCTTTGTGCGTTTCAAGTAAAGCAGTTGTAATTAGTGGCATTTTGAATCCTTGCAAGGAGGGCCTGGAGCACAGCGGAGCCTGCCCTGACCAAAACCTGCACTCTAACAGCTGTAGGGGGGGGTTCTTTTCAAGGCAGCACCCCAGCTAAACGCTTGTCTAGGCTCTTTACCTTGTTATAAATGTAACAGTTTGTAAACATGGTGTTGAAATCCTGCATACATTCACTGGCACTCCAGTAATAGTTATGTTCCAGGCGCTTCTTGATCGTCCCCATGTCCATGGGGTTTTTTATTATTTTGTGATAATCCTGTTGGAGAAACAGGAAAGACATTACATCTGAGACGCAGAGTGCTGTTCACACCTCCCTCTAAGGCCCAGCTTTCTCCTCATTCCCCCTCCCTAAAAACACAGCCCCAAATTGTTGTGGCAACTGTAATTATCACCTTTGCTTTCATTTATTTTCTAATCTGTAGCCTTTCGGACTATCACTACTACGAACTTGAGTGCAAAGCACAAGAACTTCCACAACCACCAGTCTTCCCCAGCTCCCCCAGTACGTGCTCACACCCACAAATGCCTGCTTGGACATTACCTGCTTTTTATAAGGACAGATGGACTGGGAAGGCACCAAGAGTAACATGGGGAGGAAAACATGGACCCACGGAAACTGTTTGCAGCCTTGACAGTCCTTAAGAGGCTGTAGGTGCCACTTTGGATCGTGCTGCAGAGCGGAAGGGTGCCATGCTGACAGGTGGACTAACACCGCAGCCATGCGCTTCACGCTCGTACGGGACCAGGAGTTGGGGCAGCAGAAGCAGCACAAGCTTTGGCAGGGTGTTCAGTGTAATGGTGGACTGGCTGCAGGTTGGGAAGCAGCATTTCTGCCTCTCTTCCTAAAAGGCTGGCACTCACAGAAGTTTATCAGTGCCAGCACTGGCTGAGAGTGTGCTAGAGGTTTCCATCTCTTTTTTTATGGGCATTTCAGCCCTTAAAAGGGTTTCACATGTTAACCCAGTTTAACTCTGGGCTGGTCTCAAGCATCTGTAGAGGCTGTGATTAGCCTGGAGATGATCTAGGCATGCAAGGTTATACACTGTAATTTTCCCATTCTGCACGTGCACACTATGCAGCCACTGGCCACATTCTGAGCCCAACCCTCAGGCGCGATCTGAGGCACCAATATTTCCAAGGCAAGTCATGCTAGGGCAGAACAGGCAACCCTGCTGGCTACTGGGCTCATGCAGATTCAGGCCACACATGAAAAACTAACTCTTGCAGCTGACTTCTTTCCATTTTCTGGTAACCTGCCCTAAAACCACCTCAGGATGTCTCACAGAGAAACTAAATCCACAAAAAGACAACACAAAGGAGCACAGACCTAGAAAAATATTACACAGGTGTTAAGCGTTTTACTTTTTTGGCTAGCACTTTAACTAGTACCCACCAAAACCACTGCAGAGTTCAAAAGACTCCTGATCCAGTCCACAAATCTGGGTTATAACCAGCAGTAATTGGAGCTCTCCTGACCATACACCTCAGGAACAGGCTCCCTTGAATCCCACATACAACCCTCTTGCTCAAAGCAGCAGCAGGGTTTAACCCACAATGGGGTGCCCGGCTGAGCAGACAGCAGGGTGGTTGGGGCAGGGTGGTGGTGTCTGCATTCCAGTGAAGCAGGTGGGTAGGGGGATGCCTCCACTGCTGAGTTTTTACACTTACAGAACCCCTTTGAAGAGTGTGTGGCTCTCTGCCCTGGCAGAAAGCAGCTTAGTAAACTATGGTCATTTCTGACTAACTGGGCTGTATCTTGTACTATCTGGTCTGACAGAGACAGGGTGTATGTTGTCAGGTACAGCAGGCAAGTGGATAAATGCAACTGTTCTGTCCCTTCTACTTCCAGTATAGCATCTGAAAACACCTAGCTCCAAAGTCTCCTTGGGAATTCGCTTCTCCTGCCTTCCTCAACACTGAAGTCAGTGGCAAACTCAAAAGAGCCTATCAAAACCACATTGCTCTAAGACACACTGCTCCTGCCTATGTGCTCTTCTCTTCCCTCACTGAGAAATAGTTTTCTCCTTCAGAGGCCTGCAACTCTCCAGCTCTGAGAGATGTCACCTTCTAATGCAGCGAGTCAAAGGGCATTCAAGGAAACCCCCAAATGCAATCTAACCATCCTGACCCAGTGATCAGAAAACTGCTCTCACCAATGCAAAGCCTTCTAAGACCAGAGAACACTGAGCAGAAGGTCATAGATACATACCGGCAAATTCAATTTAATTGCATCAACAGGTTGGTAGAAAGGCCAAGCAAACTGATGCTTCCATAAGGTCTTTACCACAACATTTTGCATATATTGCAATTGGTTGGTCTTCCGACCAGGCTTATTAGGATTAGTGACCTCCGGAGGCGGTGGATTCACAAGGCCCTGAGGAGCCTGGATTGCTGATGGGACTGTCGACATTTTCCTGCTCTTGCTCTCACTCGCTGTCACAGCGGCAGCAACTGGGAGATTTTCTTTCTTCCTTTATGCTCCCTGAATGGGACTGACATCCCATTTCCAGGGTCCAACCATACAACCTAGATCAAATGAGAGGAAGAGGACAATGTGTAAGTACAGACACGTCCTTGCAGTAGGCATGTTAAGAGAATTCTGCTGTGGGTAGTGTTTGAACTCAGGCTCTTTAGCCCATCTCCTTCATTCCCTGTAACACACTTGATCTTGATGGTGGGCACAGTTCAAGATCCAAGAGACAGCAGAACAGCAATTCCCAAATTCAAAGCCTGCAGAGAGCCAGTAAGCTTCACAGGACTAGTTCTTTGTGCAAAGATGACACTTGGGGCAGTGCACAAATATGGTTAGAGAATACAGCTAGGACATAATGCAGAGACTGCCACGAATATGGCCGATCCAAGCTAGGAAATCCATAGCTGGCAGCTCCACGTAAACTTAACTGCACTGTCTCTAGACCTGTGTTGGTGGGCACAGAGTCAGCTTACCACTGGTACAATGGTTAGTCTAACATCCCATAATCAAGGGGGAATGACAGCTGCCAGGGGACCTCAATCCAGAGAAATGAAAGAAGGGGCAAAGGGAGGTGCTGGGAATGGTTGTGAATGAAAGGTGTTGCCAGAAACATCTTAATGCAAAGTGATCCGCACTTTGAATCTCCTAAGTGTCTTACTACGCCCTTTACTACAAGTACCTGACTGGGCCCTGAGTTTCGTATGGAACTCTCAAAATCCAGGATGAATATAATCAATATTATACTTATACCCCATGACCTGGCTAAGACAGCACTGTCGTGCTCTCTCTGAAAGGCACATAAGAAATACAGAACAGACAAATTGCATTATTGTATTCTATTCTTCCCCAGCAATCTGCAGGGGGAAAAAATTGGTCTAGTATCACTGTGTCTTGTATACCATATGGTAAACAGCTTTGCTATGTCATCTTCCATAAACATTTGATATTTCAATTCACATCAGGACTGCAGCTACTCTCCTCATGGCAAACAGACCACAATCGCTTTAGAGAGGCAAATTATTTCAAATATGTTTAGAAAGCCACACAAATACTCTCACTAACATTTACTTCTTGGTTGCACAGAGAAACAAGAGCAGAGACAGAAGCTGCAGTAACACCAGCAGGAGGAGAGAACAGTCAGACATACTAGGAAATAACCAGACCCCTCCTCTTTGATACATCCCTAATCATCTCCACGGAGTATCTGGACTAAATATAGAACATCAACTTACCCTTCGAGCTGTTGATTAGATGACAGCAAAAACTAAACATATACCTAACACGGGGGGATTTTACAAAATACATGTGTACAAACATGAACAGATCTGCACCAGAGAGAGATGTTTAAATACCGGTCTTCTCAGGCCTGCCCCAGTAGCAGAGGCATTTGCATTCCGGAGGCCAGCTGCTGCCCCAGCGGCTCTGTAACTAGAGCACGCTCCAGCACAAGAAACCACCCCATAAAGCAGTAAAGCAGCCAGTGCTCCAGGCACCACAGCCATCAGGGACACCCGAGCGCTCCAGCGCTGGGTGCACCTTGCTGTGGAGCAGCTTGGCTTGGTTTATGGGTGTCCCTGGCTCCAGAAGGTTTATTTTGTTTTAGAGTTAATTGTATCGTTAATTTTTCCTAGTGGTTCTATGGAAAATGAAATTGTTAAAAACCTAAACCAAATCCGTGTCTTATGCCTGCAGGGAACAGCCAAGACCAGATATGACTCTGCCGCCATCCATTCAACAAGACCCATTAATATTCCAAGGGTGGAGAAAAAGCAGAGAGGATAGCAGGACATTCTTATGCCATATATGTGGCACAACCATAGATCCAGAATCACGCCTCTGGTCCCTAATCTTCAATAACTCAAGAATCCAGCTTAGAGTACAAAAAGGACTAGTCTCTGCTCCCCAGCCCTCTGAGCGATACCCATCATCCGAGCACGTGCAACGCTGGCTGCAGGCCCCTGGTGACCACCACCAAAGCGTTTCGTTCACTGTCATCTTGATTAACAAACCGAATCCAATGCAAGGATTGACGGGAAGTAAGAAGCCCACAGAGAGCAATTCCTACTGCTCAGAACATTTCAGTCACCACTTTGGAACCACACGGTGTAACTTAAGTCTTCCCTTTAAATAACCTGAGGTTAAAGACAAGGATTCTCTTTTCATTTGAATTTCCTGATGTCCTCCTACCTCTCAAAATCCATTTGATAACAATTTTTTTTAATTAATTTGTATTAAATCTCAGAACTGTAATTCAAAAACCACAGATCTAGCTCCTGCCTCTCCTAAACTCCCTCTCTGACCTTAGCCCACGGCATTCTGTATCTGCACAGCACAGCTCCTCATCTGGGCCATGGAGATAGTCACAGCTCCCCTCTGTCTTCTGCTCCACCAGACTGCAAACTCTCTGCGGTGTGCCCTGCCTCTTCACATGCACATTGCCATTATCAAGCTTAAACGAGGCTTGTACAGTCCACAGAAGAGACGTGCAACAGTCATCAGTGACACAACTCAGAAAGGATTTTAATTGAGAACATTACCAAAAGTAGGAGGAGCAGAACCACGACAGCCAGCTCAGCTAGTCCTCTGACAGCTGATCCTCTGACTTGCATGCTCCAACTTACAGGATATTACAACCAAAAGTTCCTACAAACTCCAAACCTCTTTGCAGAACTGTTATTTAAATGCTGGATCCTGCAGCTGAAAGACAGGAAGAACTACCTGAGCTACCTTTGCAGCACAGGCAGTGTCTGTTCCAGGCATGAACACAGCTTTGATGAGCCTCACTGTACCCTGTTAACCTTGGTCCATCAGCTTCCCATCATTTGCTGGAGAAGCTGCTTTGAGGTCTGATTATTCCTTAATTTTTAAAACTAAAGCTTTGTTGCTGCATCCATTCCTTTTCTTAAAAAGAATATTATTTTGAAACTTTAGAGGAACATAAAAAGCAGGATTATGAGGAATCTGGAAGCTGAGGGTGCAAAATGCTTTGGAAATGTCCAAAGGTGTATGACATTGAATTCAGAGAGGCCATGGCCCTGCCTGAGAAATCAAATCACGTTTATCAAACGAGGAGAGCGAGAGACATGATCATCTGACACCCCAACTAACCATTCGAGTCATCCAAACCAACATTTAAGTAGATTCACACATGAAACCTAAGCAAGCTTACACAACCTGTCCCATAACTACAAGCAGAATCCAAACACACAGCTCTAATCGAAGCACTTCAGCATCTACTGAAATTGCATTGATAATCATTTAAACCGTGAGGGAGCCCAGCTGTGAACAAGGATAGCACTGAACAAGGTACTATACAAGCCTGGAACAAAGACTGCCAAAACCAGCCTTGGCATAGCCATCATGTACACCCTCCAGTGAGGGCCCGAGGTTGGACTTCATTCACTCCTGGAGTACTAACTCACATTCAAATTTTTTAATTGCTACTTATCCTGTTCCTCAGACTTGTAATGTTCAAGTAACAGAAGCTGTTCTTTATTTTTCTGGCTGCACATGCCCAGTTTTGGTATTATACATTTGAAGCACAGCCCTTTGAAGCACAGCCCTTTGCTGTCACACATGAAGGGTGTACACTGCTTTCCACACCACACATTTCTCCTCCTCCTTACTCATCCCAGACGGAGACGGTAACTAAAAGCAAAACCCGAACCCTCAAATAAAACTTGCTTCTCTGTAGTTTAAATCTGTCCTTCTGTGCTAAGTTGCAGCCTCAGTGCAGCATCCAGCAAAGCTGTGGGGTTTGGCACATCCCCCAGCCAAACCAGTCATCAAGAACACCCAGCCAAGCTGGAAGGATTTTTTTTTTTTCTTTCATTGAGTTGCTTGCATGGGTCAGTCAGTGGAGAGACAGTTGGCGTGGAGAAAACACATTAATAATTCCCTGGACTAGTGGGATAACATTTTACTCAGCTGATGCAGCCCACAGACTGTCTGCAGCGGTGGAGACTATTTTAAAAATAAAGAAGCTCAAAAGCCCCATGCGATGCGCGCTGTGCCAGCGAGCCTGCTGCTTCAGCTAACGGTTCTGCCACTTCCTTCAGCAGTGCCCAGCATTAACGGATGGCTCACTCCCTTGCTGCTGTTCATGCAGTTCAGGACAGTGTTTGTTTTGATTGCAAAATTAGAAGGTAGCGAGCTTTATGCTGTTAGCGTGTGAGCCTGACAACTCTTTTTTTTCCCCTTGGTATAGTATTCCCGCACGGCTACTTGGACACATCAAAAACTGGCACAACTCCAGCCCAGCCAGAAACAGCCACATAAATCTTCCTATCAGGGAAAATGATCAAGTTTAAGAGATGTTCCTTGACCTCATCTTTATCTCCATGTTTTTGCTTACATTACAGTAGCACATGGAGGCTGTGCAAAGGCCAAGGTCCCTCAGTGTTTACAAGGTGCTTTGCAGACACACAGTGAGACCCTGTTCCTACCTCAAAGAGCTGGTGCTCTCAACTCACACTTCACACCGTGGTGAGGTGACCTGCCCAGGCCACCCAGTGAGCCTGCCACAGAGCCGAGAGCAGAGCCCTGAACCCTGGCCAGTGCCTGGCCCCGGTTTTGCCAGCCAGCCCCAGCCAGCCCATCACATGAACAGTACCTCCGGAGCCCTGCTGCTCTCACAGGCGTGAAAGGCAGCCACTGAGCCTGTCTGAAGGTAGGATGGAGCCAGCAGCCAGAACCACGCTGAGACAGCAGGGCAGCTGGAGCAGGCGTCCTCACACTGCTGTGCCAAGCATTGTTCCCCCGCATCGGCTGCTGGCAGCCACCAAAACAGATGCTCGGTCCCTTTTTACCCGACAGCAACAATAGCTGGAAGCTTGGTCAGCTTTGCCACCACATGCTGCTCCCCATCTTGGAGAAGCTACAGGCCCATGGCCATCTCACCCAGACTTTGTTACAACTGCAGGAGAGGCTTAGCACACTGTTACCGCCCCTCAACATAACCTTAAAGTGTGGTAAGATTATAAATTGAGCGCAGTTGTACGCACTTCATTCTGCAGTGGCTACACCACCACTTCTCCAGGCTCTTCAGAAGGAAACAAAGCTGGTGGATGTCCTTCTTTTCCTCCTACTCTGCCTTCGCTTACCAGCCCTATACAGGAATTGAACTTCAGGCAGCTGTCACTACCTACTAGCTCCTTGACAGGAGGGATGTCCTCTCCAAACTCAAGGGATCTGTGATTTGAGACCAAGATTTGAGGACAGATGAGTTGCCTTACCAGCCAACACCACCCTGGCAGACACACAAACACTGTAGACAATATACCACCCCCTCAAGACCTAGGGATGAAGCATTTGCACTTGGCTTCACTGCAGGAAACGGGAATTTGGCTGGTGAGTGCCCCTGTGGCACATGGCAGCTTCCACTCTGAAAGGCCATTCAGCTGTCCTCATTGTCTCCCAAATCATTAATTCCACACATCAGAGATTTGGTTTTCATGTGTATTATTTTGAACACAGTTCCAATAACATCCCGAGATTGGGAGATGCAACTGTGTCCTTAACTTACCTCTGCATGAGGGAGGGAAAAAGATCACAGAAGATTAAGTCAGTTCCTAGGCTTTTGACTTGGTTGGTTTAATGCTCATCAGATTATGCAGATGGATTTCCCACCCTTGGTCTCTCCTTGGCTATTATAGGAGCAGGTGTTTCCTCCGTAAGGAGCCTGTGGGTTCCTGACCAGTACCTAAGAATCAGCCAGAAGTAACTGGCAATTTCAGGGGCCTTCAGTTCTGGTGCATACTCAGTGCTCCCTGCAAATCAGGCTGCTTTAAGATGTCACACATCATGCCTTCAAAATCAGGGGTACCCAAAATCATATCTTGACTATAAAAGCTCTGGGGACTTACATTACAAGCACTGTTCTAGGCACCTCAAATAAAAGGATGGTCTTTCTGATAATTACAGGCCAGAGTATTTCTCTCCACTGAGTTGCTAATGCCACAGGAAGCACCTTCTTATCAAGCGTGAGCAAGAATTCAGATGCATGTCACATACCTCCTGTAACTCACAAATCATACAGGGCTCAACTGCTTTCTAAAAGCTGCAGTTTCAAGTGCAAGGAGGGCTGTTTCACACTGTAACAAGTTCATTTTCTTAGCTTTGAATCTGCTTTTGAGAACAGTGTAAGTAACCGTCCTCAGTAAAGGATTAGACATGGCTGATCTTGTTTCGTATCAGGGAGAAGGACAGAATCACCTCTGGACATTTCTCCCAGCCCTGCTTTTCATGGTCCTCCGAAAACATGGAGGCAAATTTTACCTCAGACATACACTGGTTTTGTGCAAGCTCTTGAGTTACACACAGTTGTCTTAACAGGGCTACAGGAGGAAGGAAAAGTGTGAGTGGTTAAAGAGCTTACTCTGCGTTGGATTCCTGACTGGAGGAGTTCAGCCAGCCTTGAGACCTGTCTCTGCAGTAAGGATTGGACTGAGACTTCTGAAATAAAGCGAACTGCAAAAAGTCTTCCAGGAAGTACTTCAGCAAGTACTGGGTGACCTACAATGAAAATGATAACAAAAGCTTAGTTGTAGCAGTGGAAATAAGCATCTATGAGTAAGTTTCAGAGCAGGTAGAGGAGCACATCAATGCTCTGGAAGGCAGAGTCAAATCAACAGGATGGGAATGGGTGGGTGCTTAACAGGAAAATGCTGGTGATTGTGCCTCTCATAACAAGATATACCAATTACACCTTTATGGCAGTCAGAAAAAAAAAGCAGCATTGGGCTGTTTCAGCCTTCATTTTCACAGCAGAGATCTGGCACTGAAAGGAAAGTGGTTGAGAGAACCACATGCCTGGGCAAAGTCTGCTCGTGCCATTTCTTCCTAGAGGGGAAAGGTGGAGATGCAATGAATTTACCTTGCATGACCCACAGGGTTGAACCTACACCACCTCATAATCAAGGGAAGCAGCAGAGAGAAACCAAACAGTAGGCAGGGAAGGTTTACAGAGAAAGAAAAGACGGTGAACCTGCTTCCGAGCATACGCTCTCTGATCTAGTGCACCGCAACACACTGAATGCTTGTTTGGCAATTTCTAGCCCTTGTAGGGGTTACTGCAGTCCCCAAAAGCCCACATGCAGCAGAAGCCCTGCAGCCTTGAGCATTTGGCAGAAAGGAAGCACTGGGAAGGTGCTGGCACCTGGCCACATACCGCATCAGCTCCCAACACGTCAAGAGCGGGAGAGGGAGCAGGGGACCTAGAGGAGGCAGGAGCATGGCTGGCTGAAGGCATGTTGGAAGCACGATACAAAACACACCACAGACAGCAACACAGTCCTCCTCCACGATTCAGTAACCACTTCAAGCTCCATCCTGCAAAGTCCTAAGCAAATCTCCCCCCTCGCTAAGTTGCGCTGTTTCTGTGGCTCAGCACCTCTCCACAGTGGGTTTTGCAGACTGTGTCACTTACAACTAAGTGACTAAGTGGTCAGTTCAGATAAATCTCTTTCTAAGGAAGGTTTTTAGGCAAAGACAGGAACAAACTGAAGCTCTCCACACATTTCAGCCCCTCTACCTGGGTCAACTCCATCTCCTGTCTGTTCGGGAGAGATAAAGTGACAAAGGAGGTTAAGTGCTAGATCTCTGGGGTTGGAGAGTCTGAGCAGACTGATCAGACTTGTGGGTGCTCCCATTGTTGCAGTGACAATAGCAATGATAGCTGATCCAGTCAGAGCTACCTAGCCCTGAAGACACATCCTCCCCCCACTGCAGGACTGTTGCAGAACGTGATCCTAGCTAGAGGAGTCCCATTGCACAAGCATAAGGTGTGTAAGAGCACGGAGATCTCATTCTCTTCCATCACATTTCCTAAAATAAAACACCCCGAAACCAAACTGCAGCCTAGTCAAGAGAAGGAATGTCCATGTTCACATGAAAGTCGGCCAAGGAGGTGAAAAAAGTCTGGTGATCTCAAATTCAGACCTTGCTGATAGACATAGCAAAAGACTCTACAGATGCTGCCACAATGTCTTCAGACTGGCCAATTCTGCACATTCAGAACTGGCACAGACGCTGTCTGCTGGATGCTGCCTTTGTTACTCAGGCTCTCAGAGCTTCTGGAATTATTATCACCTTAAACTTCACAGAGGGACAGAATCTACTGTTCTGCTTCTACTCACCCTTGCTTGTGCATTCAAGTCCATACTTCAAGACCAATCAGAACTATTTGCTCACTTGGATCTGAACCACAGTCACCCTTTATTAGCAGCACCCTTCATTCCCAACTGCTCTGTAAGTAGAAGACTGAAATTGTGACAGGCTGATGATCCTTCACCATGACCTTGCTTGGAACAGCTCTCAGTGGAAGGGGATCTTTGGATGCCGGCTTGCCCTGCCACCAGGCAATACTGTCACAGCACACAAGGAGCAAATGGGGAAAACCTCACTTACTGACTGCTAAGAAGCAACCATATATCTAAAAGTCCAGGAGCAACATGTCCACCCCAGACACACCAAAGTGACAAACAAGCGAAAGCTGTTAATCATGCCAGTACTGAATGCTGATGCTGAACAGTCTTAACCTGATACTCACTGGCTTCAGCAGAAGTCAGCCTGGGGTTCCTTTTGTTTACTTTCTTTCCACCAATTTTGCTTCCTGAAGGAAACAGATACAAATACTACTGGAAGAGGAACAGGCAGTTAAACTACACCCTGTGGGAGAAAGCAAAGCATACAGTCAGGAAAAGAAAGGAAGAATGAGGAGAGTGAGGAGATAGAAAGTTAAAGCTTCCCATAGCATGCAGTTTGAAAATGTGATTGACCACAGGGTGCTGTTAAATGCTGCATCACATACAATCACTCTTCTTTTCTCAACCTACAGTCTAGACCAGGGGGAGAGAAGCCCTGGTGTGATTTATCCAGGCTTCACCATGCACCAGACACTGTACAAAGCCAGCACATGTTGTAGGAGACTCCAGCCTCTGCTCATGACCAGACATGGCAAGTGGGATGGAGAGATGCAATAGAAGCTGGGCAATAGAAGCAAAATAATTGCTGGGGCAATTAATTGAGAGGTTAAACACCTCAACTTAACCCTGTGTCATTGGGATGTGCCCCGCCACCAGCTGCACTACGACCAAGAAGCTCCACTGACCTGACTAGGGCCATGCACAGTGCAGCGTGTGGAGTTCCTGCCCTAGGGAGTGAGCCAGGACAGGCCAGGAATGGGGCACAAACTGAGAACAGCCTTAAAAAGAAAAACAAAAAAAAAATTTAAAAAAAAAAAAAAAAAATTGCAGTGCAGGTCAGTACCACAACCCACCTCCTTCAAGGCTCTGTCTCCTAATTCCCCTCTGTTCATCTATCACTTTATGGCCTCCTCCAAAGCACGGCCTATCCAACCATGCAATATTAGCATTCACCCCAGGGCTCCAGAAATCAGTTTCACCAGTTTCAGGTCAACAAAACCCATTTCAGTCACAGTGTTCAAAAATCAGTCAAACAAATCCCCATATGCTCTGGCACGGACCCAAGTTTCAGACCATACCTGCATAACACAAGCATTTAGGTACACCCATTAAAGCACAACGTGGCAACACCTGCACCGGCTCCCAAACTCCTAATGGGATTCCTGTACATCTACACCCTTACAGGGTTCTCCTTTTCTGCTTTCCAAAGGATGCGATCTGCACAGTTAAACATTTGTGTTCTGAAAAAGAGCCTGCCCTTCCTCTTTTTAATCAGCATATGGTGCTCTGTGTACTTTTACAGTATAAGAAAAAAGAACTCTAAATCACTTAGTTTGATTCAGCATATAGTGAATAAAGGACACAGTTTTTCCACAACAGGTTTTGTCATGATTATTTCTTTTTCTGCACTTTGCTTTCCATGAAAAGACACTATTGGACACGAAGCATTTGGAAGAAAACAAACAAAACAAACAAACCCACCCCACCCCCAACCCCCCGCCCCCTCCAAGAGCACAGATATTTCCCTGCTGAGCAAAGCATCTCCAAGCTTCTGCTGTACCGGCAAAGACTTATGAAGACAGCTACAAAACAGCATGTCAGCACCTCAGCTTGGTTCTCAACACCCAATGCTGTAGCCTTGTCAGTTCCCCACATGTAAAATGATGTTTTCACCACCATGTCCCCATTTACACTCTCATCTACAATGAGAGTCATTCATCCTTCCCCATGCATTTACACACTAACTCCTTCTCAGTGTTATGGTTATAGCAAAGAGGTTTAGGACCTCAAGAGGTCCTTTGTGACACCAGTTAGATATAGCCAAATTCCACTGCCAGCTGAATTGAGGAGGCTACATGGAACAGGAAGATGCCTCTTCTCCATGAAACTAAGTATGAACTATTCTGAACCAAGTATAAAATGCAGAGCTGATGTAAACAGCATTCAAAGTCCAGGTATTACCCATTTAAAGGATTGTTTTCTGCTCTACGTACCTAGTAACCTACACTGTAGTTCTTCCTTACACCACCAGTACTGCAGGGCCATCTATCAGCATTATTAATATATTTACAAGTGCTACAGATGTTATCCTTATGGGCAGCTCCATGAGAACATTCACAGGGAAGATGGACTTGCTGGAAACAGACACAGATCCATATGGTAACTATTAGAAGTGTTTCACAGTACGAAGCAGAACCATCAAAGTGATTCATTAGAGAAAACACCTTCCTGCATCAACAGACCTCCCTTGTGTACTTCTTGTGCTCCAATGCCTTCTCCCACTCAGTGTTTCAATTTATTTTTGCATATTAAAATGATTAAAGTTATTATTTTGAAAAAGAACAGGGTTTTTTTAGGACAAAAAGCATTACAAGTGTAGTCAGAAGGGAGGAGCTGCCACCGGTTTAAATCCTGCTCTGAGTTTACAGCCATAGCCCTGAGACTTTCCCAGGCAAAGTCTTCCTAAATCAATATATGACAAGCAAGTCAGTTTAAGGGGATGAACAATGAAATGAAAGTGATTGAATTACCAGGACATAAATATACTACTTGTTAGCTGAGCCACCGTAATGTTATACTTCATAATGGGGCAGAGAAAGTACACCCACCCACCACGTAAATTATTGCAGCTCAGCCACAGAGAAGCAGGAATTTTCACGCTGTGGTCACCCTCCCATTTGCCACCACCACTCATCCCCATCGCACGTTCCCCTAAACCGATTGCAACGACTTAGCTTTATCTGTTTCCAAACCAATTTAAGTGCCTTGTCTCTGAACACGCCTGTTTTCTGGAATAACTCAGTGTGTTAACTTAAAGCAAAGAGCCAGACAAGAGCAGAAGGCTGTATGTGCTCTAGTATTCCAGATGAAAAGTGTCTCGCTGATTTTGCTAAGGTTGGGTAGATCCTTAAGTTTGCTCAGCTATGCAAGGAATTTGCAGGTCAGCTAAGGTGTGAATAAACTGTGATAACTAAGCTGCTGTCGCTCCCTGAGAAGGCATCAGCACAGTTTCTACTGCCTGAGTTGATATATCTGATTTAAACTCCCAAACAGCCTGTGAGAAAGGGAAAAAATGGAATTTTAGAGTCTATTACCCCTCCCTACACTCCCAGCAGAGGATGTTAACTCAGGGGAAGAGGGGAAGGGGCTCCCCACTGCTGAACACACCCCAGGGAGAAGGTGGTCTCCCTCTGCACACCCACAGAAGCGCTGCTGAGACAGACAGACTGGCTCCAAACAGGAGGAGGTAAGCTTCCCCACACACAGCTCCTGCTGAGAGCACCCACAGCTTAGCTTCCTCCACAGGGAGAAGAGACAAGCCCTAAGCCTCTCAAAGCTCCTGCAGATGGATGAAGTTCAAGTCAAAAGAAATACCATCACAACAGTGTGGACACAAGTATCCTAAATTATTCCCATATGACTCATTCCTGCCCAGGAAAGGAACACTCTCTCAGCACACCAGCTGATGCGTAGTACCCACACTCAGGCAAGTACTTCCTCCAGCAAAAAACTTGGTGGAGCATCTGTACCCTCTGTCACTGTGGTACTGATATCTTGAAGAGCTGCACTTTATTTCCCAGACCCCACAGAACCATGGCATCAATAGAGAAGCTGCTAAAAGGCAACGCTTTGCAGTGAGGAACAGCATCTCCATTATACCCACACACAATCCTTGCACAGACAGTACGAACACACGTGTGCTCAGCACACCAGTTTCACTGTAACCCCCAGCACGGAATGACTCCTAAACCAGCCTGGGTAAGCAAAAAGGCTCCTACGACTCCTCCCAGCAAAACACCACTGCAAACGCCGCACTTGCCAAATTCCACTGCCAGTAGGCCGAACCTACTGACCTGTGCACTTTCAGAAAATAGATTTCTCTTGGCACAGCCATGCTGGTGGGTTGCAAGAAAGTGAGATCCCCCCACAGTGTTACGCAAGGATAAGCTGAGCAGTTGAAAAGACAAACTCACACAAGGAGAGACCTGCCTTTCCTTCAATACTGGTTGGGCTTGGTGTGAGATGCTCACACGATATGCATCTCTGCTTGCCTATCTCTGCTGGTGCATGAAGTCCTCTGTGAAGTTCACGGTGAAGTGCTCCAAGTGTAAACTTCAAGAGAGGAACAGCTCTCAAGGCCAGGAAGGAAAACTGCAATCCTTTTCTGTCTCTGCCTCTCTCTTTTTAAAAGGAGCAGGCAGGACCATTCCCAGAGCAGACTGGTGTCAATCAGAATGGAGTCTAAACCTCCAAGCTCAATGGAATCAGTTCACAGAGAGCATTTTGTTCCAGCTTGGTCCCCCATGCACAGAAACCTCAGCCCAGCTTGTCTTTGTCACACCTCCTGTAATGCCAGTGGAAAGGAGAATGATGAGGCCTGGTCCCAGTAAAGGAGTGAGACAAACCTTCTCCTCTGCCCAGGTTATCAGTGTTGCTGAAATACTTGCAGACATGACAGCGGTTTTTTTATCAGACTCAAGCTGGAAAGAGACGGAGGCCTGGAAAGGCGTGAAAGGAATCCAAAACAGAGGCGAGCCTTTCTGCAGTTGCTATCTTATCAGGAAGGACAGGAGAAGGAGTAAGGACTGGTAGGAAAAGCAGCACATTGTAGGGAATTTTCCACTGCTCTCCAGAAGAATTTAAATCCTTCCAACGTGGGCTTTAGCCACAAGTGGGTTAAAGAGTTAGTGTGCCCCAAGGAAAGTTGTTCACCTCCAACAAGCACTAATAATTTTCAAAACCACACTAATGTTGCAGTAAGATACTGTGGAATGAAAAGCTCAAGATGCACATGTCCTTCCAAAACGTCCTGACAGCTCACTGAGCTGCAGTGAACAATGGCTCCTTCCTAATTCCCACAACGCTATTGCTTACAAGGGTGTTCTGGGCTATTACTGGAGAATAATGTAGTAATTTAAAATAAACAAACCAAAACCAACCAACAAACCAAAACCAACACACACAACAAAACAAAACATACAGTTCACAGTAACAATTGGGAAACCCACTGTGGATTAATGAATTTTGCAAATTAGTGAAGAAGGAGCAACAAGAATTAAAGAGAAAAATCAACAACACTGGGATGCAAAGCACTCTTTGTTCATTTATTTAGCAAAGTGCTGTTCTGCCTGCACTGAAAGCACCTGATAGCTCACCAAAGCAGGCAGAAAGTAATATATTTTGTAAAAGTAATTAAGCCTTTGAAACATGAGACCTCACTACATCACTCAGCTGCTGCTGAGGAGAGGGATTTGACTCCTGAGTTGTTTGTGCTGTCAACAATCAGGCTCCCAAATTACTCCAGGGAGAAGGAGTGAGATTCTAGGAGTGCAGCAGGGCTTGTCTGGAAACCACAACCCACACAACCCACTGCGCAAGTGCCCCTGCCCCAGAGTTAAGAGGCAAATATTTAACAGCATCTTTCTGAACTGGTACCAGCTAAAAGATGGGTCCGTAGAAACCACAGGAAGCCCCAGTCTTCACCAGGGCAAGACCCTTTATCTGTGTGCATTGCCTTCAGCTTGCCGGGAAGAGACCCTCAGACCGGATTCCCAGCCTGCAGACATGAGTTCTGGATGTAAAGAACCTCTGTTAGACTCCCCACCGTTTCAGATGACTGAAGGCTAAAGTTTCAAACACCTGGTTCTTAACTGAGGAAAGAAACATTCTGCAAGACTAAGAACCGTGATTTAAGTCATTGTATCCAGTGCAGTTACAACAGCCCAAAGCAGTCACTAGCCGCCAAGGCCCCTGAAACACTCACTGGTGTTTGCAGACACTAACAAAATCAGCCTTCCCAAGAGTGGAAGAGCTCTGCTGCCTGGCACACTTGCTGAGCTAGAACATCGGACTGCTGCTCTGGGCTTTGCTTCTAAATATTTTTTAAATGACAAGAAATTAAGTATTTTGAAAGCACCTCAGTGCTTCAACTGACACGAAGTTTTATTTTGAGAAGCAACGGAGCTTAGTTTTTAGATGAAGACAACAAAATTAACACTCCTAAGTCAGTCAGTTTTGAGAAGAAGCTTCAGACTCTTTACATTGCATTCCTTCTTCATTTAAACTCTGCATAGGTCACTAAAACCAAAGAGCCTTTCACTGAAACAGCTCCTGCCTCAGCACCCAGCACTGCGTAGGCAGGGAGCATAGAAGACAATATTGCAATCAAGCTTACGCTGAACATTGAATAAGACTGTAACCCTCTGCCCAACCCTTTTATTAAGCATTGTCTCAAAGCACTGAATACACGCATGAGTGAGTATTTTTAACTAAAGAGAAACAAATATACAATCTTAGCATTTATTCTTTCCAAAAAGGCAGGCTTTGAGGTCAGGAGTGACTCTGTTCCAGCAGGAGCCTGCCAGGGTATTATTAAAAACTCTCCAAACTCCCGTGCTAAGCAAAGAGGACACAGAGCAGCCCGCAGGCACTGGGACCAGCAGGTGAGACTTAGCAGGACTTCACATCCACAGGACACTCCAGCGCCTGGGCAGTTCTAAGTGACACAGATCAGGGGGTGGGGAGGAGGGTGGGTGGGTGTTGTTTTTTTGCTTGTAAAGCAGCCAGACTGCTTCGGGGATTTCTTGTTTTGATTGATGTGTATTATTCTGCACTACTCACCCATACAGGGCAGCACAGACAGTAGTTGCCAAGTTCTCTCTGATACCTTGACTTATCAGTGTGTGAATTAAAGAGTTTCAGCTTTAAACCTAAGTTTCCTGTTTAATTTAGAGACAGCCCCTCAGCGTGCTGGCACATACTGAACACATTAAAAGTACTAACAAGCATATTAAAAAAACCCACTTCTCTATTCCCAGCAAGCAACAGCAAGTGTGCTTTGTAATTATGTTACCCCCTAAGCTAATATTTACTCGTGTCAGGGACCTTAGGATGTAGAAAAAAAAAAACCAACAAAAACAAAAAAACCCAACCATAAACATTCAAAGTATTAGTGAAGCCATCGCATTTTCTCAACCAAAAAAGTTTATTTCAGTAACTTTTGATTTCTGAAGACATCAACAGAAAAGTCTATCTACGCTACAGCATTGCCACAGGACATTTCACACTCTCCACGTTGTCCCAAGTCATTTCTGCAGGAAACACATTCCCTGTAACACCCCGCAAGACGGAGCTCAGACGCGCGCGGATCCGTGACCTGAACACTACAGCTTTGTCTGAAAGTGAAACCAAGCAGCTACAAATAATGCTGTAGCCCCAGCGCCCAGGGAGGTGCAAAAAGCAAACAAGTAGTATCAACGGAGGAGCGGGATGGCTGAGTTTTGAAGTTTTACATTTTATTATCGGCAGCATTATTTATAGCGTGACACTTCTATATATAAATCCGTGATCTGAGTTTCTTTTTACACCTATAAAGCATATCAAGTTTAGGCAACGAACCCTTGGTTTCCATTTATTTGCAAAAGTTCGGTAAACACCAGATATTTACATGAGGGAAGCAGCTGCATACACACACGTACCCCCAAACGGACGCGGACAGCACACGAACCGCGCACTCTTCGCGCATCATACACAGCCTGCTTAGACCTTTTCCCAGCTCACAAACCAGCGACCCAGGCG
>NW_010433483.1:20530-29368 GCF_000710305.1 Buceros rhinoceros silvestris | reverse complement strand
ATTAATAATAATTTATACCAAATTAATGTCTTATTTAGATGAAGCATTAGATATTGTTCCTGACTCTCAGCCAGTAGAGAGAAGCAACAAACCTTTGTAAGTATTAAAAAAGCATACTAAGTCCCTGTTGTTGTCACTTGTTTTGAAGGGAGTATTTTCAGTTTTTGCCAGAATTGAAATTTTGTTGCAGTTTCATAAAATACCAGAATTTAATTGTCTTGTCTTCCAAGAGTTGCATTAAGAACTCTTGGCTCTGTAAGTCAGGTCACTTTTATTATGTCACTTTTAAGGTTTTTTTTACTCTGAACTTCATGGCACAAAACCAGCACTCTGTGTTTGCTGAGCCTACTTCATAAACAACACCATTCTGTTGTCTTAATCACAGACTGTAAAGTGGCGAATCTGTTTGTGGATACAGTACTCATTAACAAGATCAGAGTAGGAGTTTAAGCTTTAGTACCAACAGGGAGAGTAGTTCTTTCAGATGACAACAGAATGTCAAGTACAAATGACATATGGGTTTACATAAAAAGTAGTAGATTTGACACAGCACAGAGTTATCTAGGTTCAAGGTGTTATGATGGCCGTAGGATATTGTTGACTTAATCTCTGTTTCTGAAAGTTTGCTGCTTTACAACGCGGTGCTTAATTGACCAACAGTAGCAGGCTGAGGAACTAATGTCAGATGCATTGGTATCCTTAGATACCATTGCTTTCCTATTGGATGATGTGTGTTTATTAAATTAAGAGTCACTCCCTACAATTCACTGATGGTATTATCTTTGTTAGGCCATCTGGTCTGCTGGAGAGTTCTTCTGATAAAACCAAAACATGGAAAAAAAGGGCATGCTCTGTTCCTGAGAAGAATATAATGACTGGTGACAATCAAAAGCTAAATCTGTCATTGGCACATACATCCCATCCAGGTTATGTTCACTTTGTTAACCTTTAAAGTTTCAGATGCTTTTTTATTCTGTATTAGTTTCTCTAGTTAGTGAAAGAGCTGTGAAACAAAAAACATTTATTAAATTTTTTGAAGTATCTCTCCAGATAAAAAACAAGAGATGAAAACCAAAAAAATTGAATTGATACCATGAGGGAAGCAAAATAGTGAACAATCAGTGTTAATCATTTTGAATATAAACTGTTAAGCACAGAAGGAAAAAATAATTAAGCTACTACTGAAACATGATTTAAACCATTTCTTTCAGCCAGAGTGTCCGAAACATCTTTGCATTCTGATTTTACAAAAGAGGAACCCGCTGCTCTCTGTAGTAAAGAGACTGCAAATCCAAAACAATCAAAGACGGTGAGAGATCCTTACCTTCATTTCTTTGACTTACAAGTAAGAATTGTCAAATTTTCAGTGTTTCAGAAATTGTATTTTACTTTCATTTAGTCACAGACTTTTAAATTGACTTTCCACTGATACTGAGCGAGTTAAATAATGTCAGCTTCACTGATTACTTTTTCAGTGTGACCTGTTTAATATTGGTTTATTCTGAATTTCTTTCTAAAAAATAATTCTTAAATAAGCACCAACTTGCACTTCTCATGCACATCTTCATTCACTTTTGAATGTTATAGTACACAGATCCACAACATTTAAGAGAAAATATTTGCTGAACTGATCGTTTATTGCTCACTGTTTGGGCAATGAAAGGGAAAACAGTTTTCAAAGGAATGTGATTTAGTACATCTAGAAGACATTTAACGAAGTTCAGGTGATTGTTGAGAACCTGTAGTTCTGCTTGCAGCTCTGCCTTTTTGTTGTATGAGTTCAAATTTGAGTCTTAAACTCTTTTTATAGAAAACAAAGTCTAGAGAAACAACAGATGCAACAAAGTCACTAATCAGTAAGATCAGTGACAGATATAAAATAAAGACTGATGAGAAAAGCAGTGCAAGAGACTCCTTGGGTTTTAACAGGTAGGATGTAAACTCTTTATTTGGTTTATTCTTTTTGTGCATTTGGCTTTGACCCACTCCTCTGGCTATAGTTATTTCATTTCCTGCTTTCATCTGAATCATTTGTTCACTTCTGATAAACAGTGTTGTGCTGGAGATCAGGAGGCTAGTTCTAGTGGGTGAAATAACTACAAAGGCTGTTAGAAACTCGCTTTGGTGGTCTTCTGTGATTTGTGGGGAGAAATTAACCAGTATAGTCCATGGGCACTGCACGTATTGGGTGTCTCCATCCTATCATCAGAGTTTCAGGTCAGACTCGGATTCAGTCATCAGTCTTCTGCTGATCTAGAGTTCCTGGTGCTTTCTTCCTGAATGAGTTGACTGCTAGAGGTTAAATGTGACAAATTCTTAAATGAAAACGTTAGTCTCGCCTTGCTGGAGCTGATGCTTGGAGATATGCTTTACATATGACTACAGTCTCTCCATGTTTGATTGTAACGGGATGGCAAAGGACTGGAACAGTTGCACTGCGTCGCCTTAGAAACCTTTTGGATGGGAACCTGGAAGACATGCAGAACCTGTGGAGTAGCTGTTTGATCTGGAAGGAATTTTTCTAGAGCACAAAATCAAAAGGGGCTGATCTCTTTTAATCCACTTGGGTTTTATTTAAATGCTTGAATAAATTTATAGTGTTTGATAAGGCTTTTCTTTATATAAGCAATATTCTAATGCATATATTCTAATTAGCATTTAACAAAATGTATCCTTATTTTTTAGGTTACATTTAAATAAATCCTGTGTCTCTAAGGTAACCACTTACTGCTTTTGTTGGAAAGTTTTTTTCATATCTGATATATCTAGGTACATGGTGGTAGCAAGTAGGTGTAAAGTGAAAGTTCATAAATATCACTGTTAACTACCTGAAGATGTTAATGTTTATTACACATTAGCTATATATACTTAAAATACTTTTAAAATATTTATGTGGAATAACATTTTTACAGGCAACTAGCAGCCAGTGCAACCCAAATCAATTTCTGTTTACATATTACATAATTGAGTCAGCTTCTTGTGGACATGGCAACACCAAATATTTAGAATAAAAGTATTATAGTGAATGAGATTATAGAATCCTTAAATGGGATATAGCCAGGACACAAAAATTAATCTTAATGTTTGGGAGAAGAAGTTTCCAAGGTTTTGTTGATACCCTTAAAGGATAAATTCTAAAAGATGTACTTTCTACTAGCTCCTGTCCCCTTTTGCCATACTCTACTGTTGCTATTCAGTGGAAGTCTGAGCATCTGCTGGTTTTTTTTCCTGTGTTCATGGTGAATAATTGTTTTTTGAAACAATGGTGTGCGTGGATGCCTAGTCCAAATCTGACATCTGAGTTAACTTCTTATTCATGTACAGGGAGCAGTTCAGGCTAGAAACCTGAAAACGACTGCTTCTCTCAATGTAACTGCTGGTCATGTCATGTAAGTAGTTAAAACATTTTCAAACAATTTCCAATTACCCCTACCTAACTTTGTGAAACATGCATTAATTCAGTCACAAAATTGATCTCTCTGTTTGACAGGGATGATGTCTACAACTTTGAAATCAGTGGGTTTGATGAGCCTACAATAAAGCTTGGGGTAAGAGTATAAAGGAGCTCAGTCAAATTATGTCTGCTGAAAACGTAGTTAAAATCTAAAACTCAGATTATATCACAACTAAGTGGAGAAAAAAGTTTGCCATGTAAATACCTCCACTTTCAAATATTTTGTATTCATACGTACTTTCAAATGTATAATCACATACACTATCCTGAGGTTCTGGCCACCTAAAGCTATTAACGATGTTTTCCCAAATTAATAATGAAACAGTTTTTTAGGAGTATGATTCTTTTTAAATTATCCCGAAAGCATGACTGCCATCCTTCCATTGTAAGGACATCTCTGCCCAGCTGTTTGAGAAAGAAGAAAACCTAGCTAAGGTAAAAGCAGGAGACAACAGAAGACAGTTTTGCTTCTTATAGCTCAGAGGAGCCTGCTGGGTTGGTGAAGGTAGAGAAGCAAGTGGATGGCAACTAAAGTATTAGTTGGAGATTCGGTCAGTCCCAGTTGATTTTAACCATTACCTCTATTCTTTCTAAGATAGAAATTAGTCATTGTAAGTTAATTGCAGAGTATAAAAACTGAGCAGAAGATCCCTTTGCTGTTACTGTCCGATGGCCTGTTTAATTTTGTTCCAATTGTATAACAAATGAAAACCTTCATTTGCTTCTTATTTATTTACTTTTTTAGATCCAAGAGTTGCATGTTTCTGAACAGACTTGTCATACAGATACAAACAAAAAAGGGTAGGGATGTTTTATTGTGTCCCGATTATCAAGTACAGCACTGCCTGCATTCTCCAGCATTCCATTATGAAAATCCAGGGAACGTAGGCCTGACAATGATATCTCAACTGTGGTGTGTTTTCAAGCAGTAAACATGGTCTCCTAGGCTGTTTCCTTTTTATGAGCTTCCTAAAAATCGTGAAAGGATGTGTTTCTTGAAGGAAACAGCTTTGGTTCTCTTCATGGAATACTACAGGGATATAAACTCTGAACAGAGGCAGGTAGATTTTTGTTAATGATAAGCCTGCAAAGGGATGTGTCATTACTCTGTGTTTTTACTGATCATTAATTAGCAAATAAGCACATGCTTTGGGGTTTAATGTGAGCAGATATTTCCAAAATGGATGTGAAAACAACCCTTAATCTATATATCGCGTGAGTAGTAGAAAGACTTAAGACACGTATTTTTAAATGTATCATTTAAAGGTGTTTTTTTTCTTTTTCTCATTAAGGAACGCAGATGACAGTAAAACCAGCACTGAAGTGAAAGGAAGAAAAAAAGTAAGGCTCGAATTTTTGTGGATCAGTATACCCTGTCTTCCCACCTTTAAATACCAATTATATAAGTGAAAGTTATCTTAAAATTAAATCAACAACTTGAGAATTCTTTTGTTTTATGTAGACTAGAAACAATCAAAACAAGAAACATCTCTTTAGTGACACTGACACAGAATACAGAGGTGATGACAGCAAGACAGAGATCAGCTGGCTACAGCAATCAAACAGAAAATCTAAACCCCAGTTAATTGATTACAGTAGAAGTAAAAACTTCGGGAAACCAATAGGCACAGACAAAAGTAAGGAACTTTTTTTTCATATTTCTTAAGAATCCTGCAATGTTTGTCCGTAGAAATTTACTACACGTGTAGTAGTAAACGCATGTGCTGTGCTGCAGATACAATATGGTTTTGTTGTCTTATTTCCAAACATAAGGATTTTTCATATGAGCTCTAATAATTTATAAAGGTTAATTTCCAAAAAGCCTGTATTTTAACGTGGAAAATCATTGGAGGATGGGACAGGCAGAGGTTGTTGTCAACCGTAAAACCTTTGGCTTTCTGAAATAACGTGCTGACAGCAGTTTACTGAACCAGTAATTTCGTGGGCATAAAAGTGATTCCGTGATTTTATAGCTACAACATTTGAATATTTTGATTTTTCTAACTTTGTGTTGTAACAGCAGATAAATTCCCTGAACCTGCCTGCCAACCTGTGAATAAACCTAAAGGCAAAAATGCAAATAAGAAAAAGGTAAATGTAAATTTGCAACTGGATATGTATTACACATTCATGTCTTCTCTCACTACAAAAGCTGTTTTTAAATAACTTTTCATAAATGTGTGCCATTCTTCATGCTTATTTCAGGAACCTTGTTTTGAGATTGGGTAAAGTTAAACTTTTTTAGTTGTTTTGAAATAATGGTTTTCACATAATTAAACCAAGTTACCTGCCATTTATTCCTACATATTTATTTATGATTCATTCTGACATAAACTCAAGATGTTCTTATTCTTCCAAAGATAAAAGAATGTAAAAAACTGAATTCAAGAACTGATGAAACAGAGCAACCCACCAGACAAAAACGACCTCGAAGAGCAGCGTTAGCAAAAAATTACAAAGAGCCTTCCAGTTCAGAGTCGGAGAGTGAAAGGGAAACTTCAGCATGCACAGCTAAGGAGGAGAAATCAAAAGTACAGGTGTACAGCTGTACTTTATTCTTAAAATCCAGGAGTACTAAGTAGAAATAGACGAGAGTTCAATCTGAAAAACATGGCAGGAGAGATTTTTTAAGTGCCCAACATGAGCAAGTTGAACTGAATTTTATTTCTTATTTCTAGTGATGCCCTTTTCTAATGATGAGGATTTAGCTGCTAAGAAAATCAGTCCTAAATAATCTTCTCAGTCATATTCCAGCTTCTATTTATGAAATTTATTTTGCTGCAAAGAACTATTGTGTCTATGTTAAAGTTAACTATATTATGGAAGTGTCTACCAAGTGGGAGGTCTTAGTGAGCCAAATTTTGTTCTTACAGATAATGTGAATTTGATAATGGTATTATGTGTACAAATGCCTATTCTGTGCACAACAGAAAATGATGACTTGATTGAGGGTGTGTTGGTACATTTACTGAGTATCCCAGCAGGATTTTCAGTAAATTTGGCAATGAAGTTGGGTGCTAAAACATTTCTTTTAGCATAATATTTCACTGTATATGGATAGGTCTGTAAACTTCACTGATTAAATTCTGAAGCATCAGGAATTGCCTCCAATAGTTAAGGAGTTCACAAGAGTAGAAATGAGGCTGCTGAATTAAATTCAATGCTTATTGGTAATAGAACACCTGAATCCTTATGAATTTAAGGCACATTTACTTCTAATGATGTTCTTTCTTGGACTTTCTTCTTGGTCAATGGTCCATCCAGAGAATATGCCCTTTACCTGCATGTGTATATGTATACTTCTGTATTACAAGTAGTGTTTTATACGAACTTTGTATTTTAATAGAAACATATGAATGGGAAAAACAAGAATGATAATCCACAACAGGAACTCCAGACTGTTGTATCTACAGAGCCAGGGAGAGTAGGGAGCTATGTACGAAAAGCATTTATTAAATTCAAGAATTCTGCAAGAAAACAGGAAATTGAAATGACTTCATCTGAGAGCCCTGCATCTCTTGAGACAGTGAGATGTAGGTATTTTGCCTCTTATAGCAATACTTTGTCAGAAGTTGGAGGTTAAACGAGGATTATCACAGTAGTACAACTGTACCTTTATTTCCTGCTTTTAAAGTAAGAGATAACCCCTAATGCAGTATGCACCACATAATGTAAAGAAGTACATTAATATGTTACTAGCACTCTGATAGGTTGGTACAGTTTCAAATCAGCAGAATACAGAGGTGCAATACATGAATGTTAGAATGAATCTGGTAACTGCCAAGAGTGTGGAGAGTACAAAAACTGTACGGCAAGTCATATGCCAACACTTAAAGTCAAATTCCACGCATTTGGGACTTGCGAATACCTAGAGCTGGGACAATATAGTAACGTGAGCATTTAATTTACCTTTTTTTCCTTTCATTCCTCATGCAGACAGTTAAATAACTGTTTTCTAGGTGCTGAAAGAATATCAGAAGGAGATGTTAGTCAAGAGCATACCTACAATGAAAGATCACCTGGTCTTCAGGAGTCAACACCAGAAAAAAGCGAAATGCTTAATTTCGAGAAAGAAATTACTGGGCAAGATTCCTATCCACAGAAAAAGAACATGCAAAGTCTGTGTCTAAATCAGTCGCCTGCAGCAAATGTTAAGAAGTTAACAGTTGGAGATAAAAGCTTCTCACCAATTTTAAGTGAAGCATCTTTGGTAAGAGTATTAAAGTTGCTCTACAATTATTTTAACTAAAATTGTTCCGTTCAGCTGCCAAGTGTTTTTATGCCTTTGTACATCTTTCAATAATGATTTTTTTTTTCCTGCATGTGTAGCTCAGCTTAACGCCCTATAAAACTGTCGGTGGAAAACATACAAAGGGATCTGGAGCTGAAACACGTGATAAAAATGAAGATTTAAGTTTCAGACACTGCTTTTCAGACATACTTTCTATTAAAGGAAAACAACAAGATATCGCTAGACCTATCACCAAAAGTAAAGAAGAGGTATGTTACTAAATCCTTTCCTCTTCAGAGGAGAGCTCCAGCTTTTCATCTGTTTTACAAGATCAGTTATAACTAATATCTTAAAGAACAGGGTACGTATTTTCTTCTTGACTTTCAACAAAAAAAAACCCCAGTTTTTCACAAATTAAAGAATTGTGATATCTGCATAGAAAAATTCTGGAGGTTTAAATTGCTGTTGTAGTTTTAGCATTAATGAACTACTTGATATAACAACTATTGTAACATTGACAAATAAACGAACTGCTGTATACCTTCAAACCACTTTTCCTGGTGACAAAGACACTAATGACTCCTTTAAGAAATAATTTTGTTTGTGTCCTGTTGCAAAAAACAGTTGGACCTTATTGGTCACTTATTGCTATCATTAAATTTGAATGTGGTGAAGAATTTGTTTATTCTTTCTTCTAGTGAGACCTGGGAGTAATTCAGGGAGTGTTATTTTTCCTTTCTGTAGCATGTTCATGTCCCTAGTTCAATGAGAAACACAACTGTGGATTTCTGATGAAGACTTCTAATAGTGCTTTAATTTGGAAGCTAATCACTCAGTGACTTTTCTTTTAGAGTTGTGCACCAACATCTCCATTGTCTGCTTCCAGTGGAAGTAAAGTACCATCCTGGAGTGAAGAACCTTATGGCCCCATACATGAGTCAGGTACAAACATTTAATTTAAAGCAAAAGACTTTCTATGCGTCTTTGTAAAGCTTAAGAAAAACTTTTTTTGGCATCAGAATATGGCCCAATTTTTAAAATCTTTTTTATATTCTCAGTATTATTCAATTTTTAGTCTCTTTCTTATTTTTCTCATCTGTTTTAATTACCTCCTAAACCGCTCTCCCCCCCCCCCCACACCAGCCCCCCCGCC
>NW_010433483.1:11959-20464 GCF_000710305.1 Buceros rhinoceros silvestris | reverse complement strand
CCAAAATGCAGTTACTGTAAAGAGTTAGTTGCGCTCTTAAGAAAAAGTTAGAAGTATTCCCACTGATACTGGAAATAAACTGGGGGTAGTGGTATTATCATGAAAAGAGTGCTTAGGATGAATCTCTTTAATGAGCAAGTCTTGCATGGGTCAAAGAGCTCTGTGTTCATCCAAATCCGATTGATCGTTTACAGCGTGCCTATGAACATGCCCTCCGTAAATGTCATGGTTATTAATCTTTATCTAATTCTCTAGCTTTAAAGCCAAGAGACATATTCCTAGAGTTTGGATCCAAAGAGTCAATAAACTCTTCTTTATCCTCCCATGTCATTGTTCTAAATAATCCTGAAATGAAGCTTCGTTTTCATGTTTATTCAAGGACCGGCTATACAGACATTTCCTAAACGAGGGTACCACAGCGATACAGAAAGCAATTCCGATGAAGTGGAAACAAGCAAAGAGAGGGAGAAGACAGGAAAGAGAAGAACAAAGTTACAGCCTAGAAAATTATTTAAAACAGATGATGCTGTTACTTACAGAGGTTAGGAGTGAAAGTTGACTAAAATTGTGCAAAAGATAATATCCATCAAGAAGCCTTTTACATGGTTAAAAAAAGTCAAAATTTGCGCTAGACACTAAGATTTTTATCTGTTTAAAAAGTCAGAAAATTGGTATGAATATAAAAACTGGTCTCAACCATACAGTTGGTGAAATCAATCACTGAATGACAAAAGCTGTTCTAGGCCCCATTGTCACTTCAGCCAGACTTCTTTGTCCTGAATTGTGACATTATCCTTTCTCGCTTCTCCTCAGTGTCCGAAAGCATATCTACTCTATCTGTACGTGACCTGTCTGTTTTGGATGGGGACATCTGGGAACCTGATTGCTCAACTGTCAGTATGCGTCAGAAGCTCCAGAAAGAATTTACTAAGAAAATTGAGGCAAGACATTTGATATTCACTATTATATGTCCCGCCACGTGGGTACATGTGGATAAGATCACTTGTCTTACGCCACAGAATTTGCTTAAAAGGACATGAAAACAGCCACGTGCATAGAACTTCAGGATATGTTAGAACCGCGTTTCCTTTCATGCCTTTTTCAATGCCTTTATGTACCTGACTCTCCAGTGATTCACTTTCACCAGTCTGTTTTATTTTTTTAGCCTGTCTGTTGTTTTAGAACAAGCTTGTGTATCTGAAGTAATGAGCCTTCTGCATTTTGAGTTTTTTCAAATTATCAAACCTGTGCATGAAATTTATTTGAAAAACGTGAGCCTGACCAGTGCCTTTGTTCATCTAAGAAAGCTGCAAGCACACATCATTCATCCCATGTGTACTTTCTCTATTTTGAGGAAATATATCTTTCAAATCATGTACTTCTAATTAAGTTGGGTAGAACCTTATCAAAAACATACAGCCATGTTTATTTACATGTTATTATCAGATAGCTTCTCCTTAAAGGATGGGAAAATAAAAAATGTTTTTTTCTCATTATGACCTATGATGCTAAGCATACTACAGGGTTTTTTCCTGCAGTGAGAATAATCTGAATTTATTGTTAAAACATCCTCATAGAGCCGCGCACAGAAAATGGATCATTTTACAAAGCAATCATTAAAAGTTGCCCATGAGCATTTGACAACAATGAGTTACCAGCTTCATGAATGCAGGTCTGTAACGAAAGATCTATTTTAAACCACCCTCAGAATGCAATGAACACCTTCTAAAAGTAACTCGTTTTGTTTTGGTAGGATCAGGCAGCTGGACAAGTTTCATTTTGCTCTCCTTGAGGAACTTGAGAATTTTGAAAAAGATTCTCAGTCACTGAAAAACATGGAAAAAGAATTCTCGGTTTGTATTTTTATTGCTTGGTCATGGAGGAAAGCAAATTCTTATGGAATCTGTAGATTATTCATATCATCTTTAACTTTAGATCACTAATTCTGATTTTTAAAAGCCTTTATCATTTTGCTTAAAATCAGGTCAGATTTTAAATAATTAGTTTGATGTGCTAGGATAGCTAATGCTACACTCCCAGAATTTCTAGATCACCACTGTGTGTTTGTCTTTCTAGAATAAACTACTGCTACCACTTTTAACAGGCCGTTCACCCCACTTCATGAGCCTTTTTCAGCTGGCCTGTATCTTGGGGACAGCACGTAGGCATTTGTGCCTGATTTGCTGTGGGTTCTGCGAGGAGCCGGCTGATGCTATGTATCTGCTACTTGCTATACAGTAAAAACCACTATGCAAGTATTAATAGAAACATAAGCCTATGTTCGTTCTTTTTCTTTTACTCCGAAGGCACAGCTTAAATTATATGGAAAGTCTGAATAAAATGCTAGTGGTTACAGGTTGTTTTAGTCATATCAGACAGCAGTCAGTTTTAGTTAGGAAAATACAAGTTGATACTAATTTTCTTTCTTTCTAGACCTTTTGGAAAAAACATGCACATACTTTTAGTACATACATGAAAAATGAGCAACAAAGGTTAGTAGGCTTCGCTAATCCTGGGTGGAGATTTGTGCTCTGTTCCTTTGAGGTCTAAGTTAGGCCCACTATCCTCCATGTAATGTCTCTCTTTACTAAAAAGATGAACGAGAAAATGAGATTAAAATGTTGTGTTACAGGAGAAGTGTAATTATTCTCCATCAAAATTTCTCCACATACCTGCTGGCCTATTCCAGTAGTAACGATGATGGTAACGCTTAGCCATGCCTTTAAGTACCTGTAGACTGCAATTAAGGGGACGTAGTCACGATGTGTGTGGAAAGTTCAGACGTAACAAAGCTATTTGAACTGCCTTTGGTTTCTTTAGAATCCAAGTTCTTAAAACTTCGTTTGAAAAGAACATCTACCATTCTGTTGACTATGAAGAACACATCTTTACTTCAGAGGTATGTTTCTTTCTTGGTTTTAACAATTTTTAATTGTTTAATTTTACCAACAGGTGACAGTATTGACTTTTTTCAAAGAAACTCTCTATCTTCAGCATTGCATTAATGCCACTTAAGTATTTTTTGTAGTTTTTAATTGTCATTAAATCCTTTAATGTACCAATACTCAGTGGTTTAGGGCTGTATTTCACCCGTTAGAAGGTGTGCACAGTTATCTGGATAACTGCTACACGATCGACTCCATATTCTGTGGCTTTGTTTACCAGTACTAATCATCCAAGAAAGAATGAATTGAAAATGCACAAGTCCCTTTCCTTAGACAGGTAGATGCATGTGCATCGTTATCTCTCTGTTATAAACTGTTCAAGGATGTTACTGTTTCTTGAAAATGGGTACGAGTTGTGAGCAGAGAAGATGCATTCAGTATCTTTTTGTAGATGCATCTGATGAGAGAAGGCATAAAAGGACTCCAAGAGAAACTTCTTAAAGAAATGGTAAATGAAGTTATCTTGTCCTCATTTGTGTCTATTGTGTAAGTATAGTTGTTTGAACATTAAATTACTAAAAAGTGTAATTTCTAGTCCCCTATGAGAACTAAAAATTGCTCAGAATTCAAGTTATCACTGACGTGTTATACTTTAAACCTTCTCTGGGTGAGAAAAGCAGGCGGGAGATATGGATATACTGGTTAAGTTCCGATCTTAACATGTTTGATATCTACTGTGCACCAGAATTACAGTACTTAACTGAAATTTTTCCTATTTTTTTAAAGTATGTGATAAATGTTATGCTTTTTTGCACAGCAAGAAGAGGAGCTGTGTAATGTTCGCAGAACGTTGCAGACATTGTTTCAATCAGAAGACAGAGTTCTAAAGTAATATTTTCAGGTACCTTCCTGAAATTCAAGGTGAATAAAGAAACTCTTATAATGTAAAATTTGACAACTTTTTGCACTTAAGGAAACTATTGTAATGAAAGCATTTTTATTTTCCTTAACAGTATTAAAATCTTTGTGGATAAGACTTCTTGTATATGTCAGATTTGGAATTATTTTACTGAATCTGCTAAAATGCAATCTGTAAATCTTTGGATTTTTAGCACATGTTTTCTTTTAAGAAGTCTTAAACAATTTGTATATTTAACTGAGTTTCAGTTTGAATTTCACTTTGAACCTATGTTTTGCATCTGCATGTACAAAATAGCCCTCTTGTCTGATCCAGAATATAGACAGAAATTACTTAGGGGTCAAATCACCCACTTTGATCTCAGTCTTATGTGTTTGTGGTGTTAGATTTCAATAGGAGTTTCTAAGAGAAAACAAAACTCTAAACACTTGTGGTTGAGCTGTGTTGCAAATAGTTGTATTAAATATTTCAACAAAAATACATATTGTCTGTCTTGTTTTACGAAACGACATCATTACTATTTTGCTTTAGATCAGTAATATGTATTTAGATTAAGTCAGAACTTACTGCTGTGCAAATATTTTGTGTAAGACAGCAGATAGCAAGAGGGTCTGCTCTCTGTTGCTCAGAAATACATCCTACGTACTAATACAATCTCTTAGATTTCGGAACATGACCACTGAGTCAATGTACACTTCTCCTTTGTTGCCATGTATCAACTAGAAGGTTTCTTCTGAAGATTTAAGGTGTGCAACTTCTAAGCTAGTATTTCTTAGTTTGCTTTTAAATTAAGCAAAGATCTCCTCTGCTTCTATGGTTCCTGAGCACCCTTTTAATATTTATTTGCAATCCTATGTGTATATACTGTAAATTTTTCCTGCCCAGAACAATACCTTTAAGATTTTTCATTGCAGTTCTTTAAAAAATGGGGATTAAAATCTTACAGCTGATCAAGGGGTAACAACCGTAAAGAATAACTCACAAAACACGCGTGTCCTGGGGCTTGTCTGCATTACCCCATGCAGAGCGGCCTTTTCCCCACACAACTGACTCCAGATTGACACTCCAGCATCTCAGGAGCCTGAGCTCACTCAGCGCTGCTCTAACCCAACCTCACAGCTTCCGGAGGAAGGCTGAGGAGGGCACCTGCCTGTCTGGAGCTGATGCTGTGACCCTGAGTCTCAGAAGAACATAGTAGCCAATTGGGGGGTACCAGCTCTTCACCACTTGATTGCTTTATGGCCCTTATCTCACATTCCTTTATACTTCATGCTTTGTCCTTTGGGTGTCTTTACAAACTGCTCTGCCATTTCTTCCATTTCCCTGCTCTACTCTCTGAACTCCTCTGGTTGTCCTCTGTTTCCTTTCTACATTCCTAATACTGCTCTTGCTGTCCACACAGAGACCTTTCCTTACACTAGTGTTCTTTAATCTAAAAGTGGTTACTGAAACCACTCAGTCTGTATCTCTCAAACTTTTACTTATTTTCATTCCAGCTCGTTCTAAATGCAGTGATTACACTGTATTGCTATTATTGTCGAATATTTTTAAAGAAAAATCCAGTAGATTTACTTGCACCATTTTAAATTGTTGGCTGTTATTTAGGTATCATGTTGATTTGACTTCCTTCAAACCCACCAGTTATTTTTTTTGTTCAATACACTTATCCAGCAGAAGTTCCCTGATGACCCTTACCCCTCTCTCCATTTTTAGTGACGCTTCACCAGTTTCCTTTGATTAACTCTGGTTTGCCCATGCAGTCTGTCTGTCCTACAGGTACTGCATAGATCTTTGATTTATCCTTCACTATTTCTGAGAGTAACTGTTTGGTAATTTTATATTTAGAGAAAAAAAATGGCATGATTTAAAGTTGAATTTTAAGGTAAAGTAGAAAACTTTTTGATGGAGGTCCTCAAAGCAAATGGGAAAGTCTATTCACTTCTAAATTACTTGAATGCAGGAATTGGTGTTCTTAAACTTCATTGATGGGAAACAGTTTATTGTAAACAGAGTTGTAAATATATTTCCGATGAATTAATTTTAAAAATACAAAGCTACGTTGTCTCTGGAAATTATTTTAATTACTAGTAAATTATTTGGTCCTCTCATCACATCTACATAAGCATACTTTATGTTTTTAAATTTTTCTGAGCCCCATGGTTTTTTGAGCCTGTGTTCACTGGCATCTCCACTAGATGGACCTCATAAGATGATAAACTTTTTTTTTATGGCTTTGAATTTTATCTGTATATGAAACAGTATTTTTCTCTTTACCTGCACAAGATTTCAAGAAGTTCACTGCAAGGTCCAGATTCTTTTCTTACAGTGAGGGCATATTGGAAAAACAATACAACAACTTTTAGTTGTATTGTTTTTTAGTGAGGACTCATGAGGAAGCTTTACTGTCAACGTATCAACCCGTTGATTTCTAAAGACTTTGAGTACGTACAATCAAATTTAACAACTGTGATACGCTTCACGTTTTTACAAGGGAGTATTGATAAAGGCAAAGGTCAGCAGGGGAGATGGCTTGGCTTTTCTTTGCTTGCTTTTGTTTGTTTGTGACTGGGAAACCCCAGGGGTCGCTCAAAGCAGACCCTAGATATAGTGATGGGAGTTGTGCACTGCCGGCTGTTTCTGTTCTTCCATCGGGAAGAAGCAGCTGTCCTAAGCTTAGCCTTCAGTGAGGGCCTTCTAAGTTCAGCAGTAACCGAGCACCCCGTATTCTCCCAGCAGCTCCGTAGAGCTCCCCGTGAGTGAGCTGACACAGGGATCGTGTGTGGCTCTGCAGCAATCACAGCTTTCTCTTACCAGACTGAAGGGATGCCGTGATGGGAGGACAGCTGAGACAGTGGGAAGCAGCAAAGCGTATTGCTGTAGCCCTACGAGATGGTTAAATCGTATTAGTAATACAGCTCATACCCATTGTTTGAATTTAAAAAGCTGCTCTAAGTTACCCTTATTTTTGTTTGTTATCTCTAACATAACTTATGTGTTTCATATCATTTTTATTACCAGTGGAAGTATGCATCCCTGCTAAACAGGAGTGTTACTTTCACGGGTTATTAGCCAGGTTTGTAGCTAACAGTGCGTCATCTGCTGTTCTCAAACTAAACTGGTTCTGCTCAAGAAACACCTCTCCTTTCTGTTCACCCTTTCTGTATATTCTGGATTACCATTGTATTGCTGCTTAGCATTAGCGGTATTTTACTGATAATAAAACTGACCCGATTGATAAATATAATAACAGGATGTTAAAAGGCTGATTAGAATGTTATGTATTTCTGTGAAAAGCCAGCAAGTTGTGAAACTGCGATAGAAAAACCTCTTTGGATCAAGTTCTTGGGTGATTTGGGTTTTCGACTGGTGGTCACGTAAGTCAAGCATTGAAGTTGTATGAACTTACAGCTGGCGACAGTGAACCTGGCAAGCTCAATTTCTTCTAGCATTGCCCTTCCTGACGTATTTTAAGTGTTGCGCTGTATGTTTTCATTTTTACGTGTTAGTTTATCCAAAGACGACGGTATTTCATCCTCGCACTGAGCAGCTGCAGAGAGTGGGAAGAGTCCATCCACTGTTTGCATTGGTTCATTCCCCGTCTTGCAGCAACTCAGTAGTAGCATATACAAACCATTTTACATACCGCATTTTTTTTATTTCACACTTCATGGCAATCATCTCAACGAAGCTACAAGATCAAGCATGCTTTGTTAACACTGAGCCACTTCCTAAAGGATAGCGCTTAAGGCTCTTGGGGAGGAACTTCTGTCTCGTGAGTGTACATGCCGTTTTGTTGCTGTCTCTCAGGATTTTCAGCTATCACTGTGATTTTTTTTCCTGTGTTTTTTTCCCCTTTATTAGCATTTTGAGTAGAATCTCAGGTGCTTCTAGATGTCAGGTGTTGTTAGAATGTCTGGCTTTACATTTTTCTCTACCAGTTCCACTTGCTTTCTTATTAGCATTCAGTAACTTTTTTCTTCTTACTGTCAAGAAAGCATTAAAGTAATCTGTTTGCTAAACATCAAAGTACCAGTTGCTATGTTTCTGTCTACTGCTGCCCAGTTTAGTGATTCTGAATAACAGTGAATGAAATTGTCATTCTTTAGTGGGCCAGAACCTCAGCTAGTGTGAAATGACGATCACATTACACTGGTTAGGATCTGGTCCAAAATATTCCACAAGATGGAAAACCTTAGTTCAGATCATCCTTTTGAAGACTCCGTGTTGATAAAGAACCGACATGATCTGGTGCATAATAAACATAATCTCCTCCCTTCCCGACTGTCCCTGGGAAAAAAAGAGCTTTAGGAAACGTGTTCATTTCCTGCAATAAGTAGTCATTTAATTAAAGAACAAAAGGAACAGGAATCAAAAATGCTTGCAGCTGTGATTCTGTTAGACATTATATAAAAAAGAATGAAATTATAGTACATTAAATTAGTTTTTAGAACATGAACTTAAGTGTTTTACAAACTAATTGCGGTAAGTTCCAAATGTCTTGTCAACGTAATACTGAATGACAGTGTGTCATGTCCATTTATGTCGGAGGCCTTGGAATGGTAAAGCCTGTACATGCACATCTCCTTTTCCACGACAGACTGCAAAACTGTTTAAAACAAGTGTGAAAAGGAGAGTAGTAGGTTCTTTCAAGTAGCTTCACTTCAGTCTGTTTCAGCAGATCATCCCACTCCACAGGCCGTC
>NW_010433483.1:2309-11844 GCF_000710305.1 Buceros rhinoceros silvestris | reverse complement strand
TCCGACTTCAGAGCGAAGCACATCTCTGGTGGTTCCTTCCGAACTAAGTGCTGCAGAGGCTTCAGCTGCAGAGTCCTTCTACACAAAAACATCAAGGGATCCTGGACTGAACTTGAGGGAAAGACTGAGATATTCCCTGATGAGTGTTCAGCAGCAGTATCAAAAAGTAAAGACAGATTCTTCTCAGAAGAAAATTTCTATGGCCTGTGAAATCTAGGAGAAACAAGAGACATCTTTCAAACCACTTAAAAAATATATATATTCTTTTAAAAAATTCAGTGTTAAATTAAGAAAAAAGTTTTAAAACAGTTTTGTTTCTGTTTGAAGGTACAGTAACAATATTGAAGAATATGAGTGATTTTCAGTTTTAATTTTGACACGTATGCCATGACTGTGGTGCAGCTGACAGCCCTCAGGGCCCAGTCTAACCAGTTTGGTTGGGAGTCCCTATAGGTGTAGGGTTGATTTTAAGTTTTTTTCTTTTAGGAATTAAGCCACAAGTTGTCATTGGTAGAAATATTCTTTTTTGTGCAATGATCTTGTTTTTTGTAAGAGTTAAGCAATGTTGAGCTGATGCTTTGGAAAATACGAGAACATTCTGTTGCTCATCAGAGTCTGGAATAAATATACTCTTGCTCTGTGGGCTTGTTCTTTCGGCAGAGATACGTAATTAAAGTCCAAATCATTTGTAATGCCTTAGCACTAATTGTAAATTGTAAGCCTGTTAAGTCCTAATATCCTAAACAAAATTCAAAATGTATCATTATAATCTACTTAAACTCCCCAGGTAGCTTCAATTAGAGAAGGTTTATCTCTCTCTCTCAGACTTAAACTGCAGCCGTCCCGTTTTCCCCCTCTACTTCATAAAGATTGAGTCAGAGTCCTGTCATGTTAGAAGAGCCCAAACAACTGTACAAATGGTCTAGAATGATGCAAATACAGCATTTACACCGATGTTCATTGTGTTTACAGCTTGGGTGGGTTTGCCTAGACCATCTTTTGGTTGAACAGCCAGAGCTCAGGTAAGCCAGAATTCATTCCGCGGTCAGAACTGAGCGGGGCAGTGCTGCCGTGAGCCTGCCACAGCACGAGGCTGCACACCACCTTCCCAGCACCGTGCTGAGCAACTTATTTTAGCAGCAGACAGGGGGGAGTGCTTAGAGGCACGGCAAGAGTACACTGTGCTCCCAGCAACTCCTGCAATTGTGTGGTAAGAGCAGTTGGACTGGCTCAAGAGACCTAATAGAAATTGTAGGAAATAACTGATTTATATTTCAATTTTTCTCTAACTACCACAGTATTTTTGCAAGTACTGATGGCTGGGGAATCAGCCCCTCTCAGGTTTTTTTCTCAACGTAGTAAAGGAAAATAAATGTTTTCATGCATGTTTAAGCAGCCATCAGTGCAGGTGAAGCGTGTGCTGGATTGACTGGGTCCGTACTGGGCTGACCACTCGGGGCGTAACAAGAGTCCAAACCAGTTATCTCACCCCGTGCTGGGGGGGTGGGGGTGGTTTGTGCTACTTCCAATGGCAGCCGGACCCACGTTCAAGGGATCCTGAAATCTCCAGGCTGAACCCGTTAGAACAAGTCCAGGGGGAACACGTGCCTTATGCACGGGCATGGAGGATGCCTTGGGACAGTATGGACCCTGCCTTTCTCAGCAGTGTGTGTAGGAATAAGGTTGCACAGTCAAGTACATTTAATTCAAAAACCTTTATATACTGCATTAAGGTGTTAATCTACTTTTAAAAAACAGTATTTGTTTCTGAGTTACACCTTACATTTAATTTTTTGTCAAGTTTTTGAATCTTCGGTGTAAAGAATGAAGCTGAGTGACGTTCTGGAGAAGGACTGGGGCCTTCTCAGTATGTGCTTAGTCAAAGCAAAAAAAAAAAATTACAAATCAGAAAACCCAGTTCTGAAAAGAGAGAAGAATACTTCCATTTTCTTATAAAATAAAGCTTCTTTGCATATTCTTCTCCCCCATCCAGCATGTAAGAGTAAAATGCAGACTGAGGACTCAAGCAGGCTCATTATAGCAGACATCGGAAATAAAGAGCTGGAAAACTGACCTTGTCAAGTGTTTGCTTGAGGCGTGTACCTCCATTTCATTACTTTTGTATTCATTTAGCTCTTTCCGAATTGCTGCCTAGAAAATGGAAATAGGAGAAGGTTAGCAAATACGTTTGCATGTGTAGGCGTTGTGAAACACGGGCCTGGCCGAGCAAAGGGGAGTGCTCTGAAGTAGGAGTGGCAGGTGTTGGGTGTAGCCAAGCGCACCGCGCCAGGGGAGGTGCGGGAGGTTGTGGTTAGATGGACAAACGAGACTGGTCGTTCATTACTGAGTGATGACAGGGTTGCTTCTGTCCAGAAAAGCACAGTGCTTGTTGTCTCTTATTAAATAAAATTCCTGTTAAAATCTATTAAAGATCAGGAGGCATTGCCAAGAAATCCATCAGCTGGTGAACTGACTTTTATGGAATTTCAATATGTGTCATTTCTAAAAATAAAATTCAGACTGTTTGTTTTATCACAACTTGCAAGCGCCAGTCCAGGCATAGGATTGCACAGTCCTAAGTGAAGAAAAACGGTCCTTTTTTGTGCTTCAGAGGATGAAATTCATGGCTATAGAAGTGAGGGCATTCTTATGTTCAAACGGCATCTGCGAGTGAACTGGATCGGACTGGTGCTTTCACAGACTCTTAGGTATTTGGTACCTCACTGGCTGCCTGAAGTGATGAAGCTTGTAGTTCTCTTTGTGTTTTGTATCAGAGGTTTGGCTTATTAAAGAAAAGGGAGGAAAAATAATGTATTTGTCTACTCCGAAAGAGAAGGTTTTCAGTCACAAATGCAGCGGTGGCGCTCCTGACCCTGCATTCCCGACCTGTGCCACCAGTTCACGTGACTGAACTCTCGCTTTCTTTTTACCTTATAAACCTGCCGAGTTAACAATATAAAACCAGAAAAACTAAGAAAAGCCCAATTTTTATATGTACCAAGTACCCACAAGGAAATTTCACCATTTTGGTGATTTGTTTGGTTGGACCTGATGATCTTAAAGGTCTCTTCCAACCAAAATGATTCTGTGGTTCAGGAGAACAGCTACTGTACTAGAAGTGCCTTGTTCCTTTTCTATACGAGTTCCTCCCAAACTGTTTGTTACGCTTTAGAGCGGGGAGACACTGGAATGGAGAATGAAGTGTTTGATCTCCGCTGCTCAGAACAAACCAGTAAGCAATGGTCCTGTATTCCCCACTTTGCCCAGTAATTATCTCGGCATCCCTACTCCTGCTTCCTGCCACCCTGAAACTTCAGAACTTCCTCAGCAGCTGAACTACCTCATACTGCTCAGGCACCTGAACGTGACAGCGAAATTGGGATATACACCCTGTGGCAGGTATGTGATGGAACAAAACTGAGTGTGTGTTTATGCTCGTGCAAATGTGGGATCAGGCAACTCCTTGAGTGTTCTGTAGGAAACGGGAAAGGAAGTATTTGCATCTTGAGAGACGTAGTGGAGGAAATTTGCATTTTTGGGACAAAACTTCTAGTCTAAGGATAAAGGTTGGTACTGTGTTGAAAGATCATATCCACCTTTTTTTTTCCTCTCAGTCGCTGGGCTGGGTAGAAGCCTTGATAGTACCAAATAGGCACTTCTATAAATAGCATTTTTTATGACTGTAAGCACTGGTCAGTGTGGATTCAGCAGAAAAAAGAATGGTAACATTTACAGAGATTACTGTCCCAGAGGTTAAATGTCTTTGCAGAATCTGATGCATCGTTACAGACAAAGCGAGTAGAGAGCAGTAATACGTCATTTTAATTACGCCAGTACCTTATCTGCTGCTGAGAGTCTGGTCCACGGTTTATCTGCTCGCCTGTCGTAGTCCTGGGCTTTTGCCACTTCCACGTAATCACTGAATCGAATCAGGATTTTTCTGTCTCTGAGTTCATCAACGGTAGGTCTCTGGTTGAGCTGTATTAATGGTTTTGTAAAATAAAACCAGTGTTAATGACAAACTTACCAATAAAACACGCAACGTTTCCCGCTTCCTATTGCAGCTTAGTGTGCGTTTCCGTATGTGGGAAAACCCAACCCTTGGCAATACTCCGTCCTTCAGAGGATTGTTGGAGTGATCATGGTCTAAATGGAGTTGTGGGCTACAGCAGGGGCTTTATAAAGGAGGAAAATATTTTAACCTGGGAATTGATAAAATGCATTTACCATATGTAAAGGAATCATAATGAATTAATTGTGATCGGTGTATAGTACCACGTGCTGTCGGGGTTTTCTACTCTAGGCAGCGGCAGATTGTCTGTGTAAGGATTCAGGACTGGCCGCACTGCAAGCATTTCAATTGGGCTTTAACAAGTCATCAGCGTGTTTGGCCTGCAATTCCAGTAGGGATTCCTGGGAGCAGAACAAACAGATCTAGTTCTGATTCCGAGAACACCTTAAACCCAATGAGGGACTGTGGGAGCTCGCCTGGCGCTCAGCAGGGAGTCAGCTCCGCTGCCGCTCGCCTCGAAGAACGCACCAGTCCTTTTCCAGCACTGCAGCTGCAAGACAGGCAGCGTGTGAGCAGAGCCATTTTCTGGTTAAAGTGTGTAGGTCAGTGTTCTACCAAGCCTCGCATTGCTGGTGTGATGGTGGATATTTTCATAAATCGCATTACTAGATACTGCTCTCAGGCGCTGCCGAGGGGGATGACTGTTACGGGAGGTTTTGTGTAATGATGATCTCTGTGGTTGATTTTATACTAGCTTTGCCAACTTTCTAAAAACTAATAGAAGGTATTGCAAAATTTTACCTTTCTTGTCAGTCTCTGTTTGATTTCCCTTCTTTCTTCCTGTTCCGTTTGATCATTTCGTTCTGTGGGGAATATAAAAAATCCAAGAAGATGACTTTCCTCGTGAGTTCCAAGCAATACAGATCAGAGCACAGGAAAACCAGTAGCTAGTTGTGTGTTTGGTTAGTTCAGTGCACCTCCCTGAGAATGTGCAGTTACCTCGCTGTAAGGACAATGTACTGGTGCCAGCGTCAGCTTTTCCAACTCCAAGGAGGTTTAGTAAAACGAGAGCACCCACACCAACTCAATCATGTAAACTTAAGAAAGAAAATCAAAATATTCCATAGTTAATCACCATTTCTGATTCTCCATGTTGCTGAGGCCAATCGTTGTTGGATGCTGAAAAGACTCTGCAGCAGCTCCAGGCACAGCGTGTTTCCCTGTATAACCTGGGTCTCAGGCTACATCTTTAGACGGTCGCAGTGCCACAGTAGTTATTTTTGACTTGCTTGCTTGCTTTCTCTGCCATTCAAGGTATGCCGCTGCCATTAGAACCTCTTCATCCTCACGGGGTTTTCTTTGGTAGCGTTCCCTTCGAACCTAAGCCAGCTCGCTTTTGTGTGTTGTCCCTATTAACATTCAAGCCGTGATAACTCCTACACGCTGGGTCTAAAAATAGACTGCAGTGCTGTAACACTGGGTGAAATGTATCCTTTGCCTTGGGAAATGAATTAATGGCATTTCTATTTCTAGTACTATCTGTTACTAAATTAAGGCATGAGCCCATGACCTGAACAGAGCTGAAGAGCTATAGAAAAATGTTTAACCATTCTGAGATTCTCTGGATTCTACCGTGGAGTTTATTATACCACTTGCAGTAGGTATTTCCAGTGTTAAAGCACGCACGTGATTTTTGATAGCCCTCGCAAACCCACTAGCACTGCAGACGAGTTTCCAGATGATATTATTAGTAATGGAGTATTCTTCACCCTGAGTTTTATGCTCGTTAGGTTACACTGAAACGTGGCTGTAATTTCAAATAACGCAGTAGTGCAGAGCCACAACTGGTTGTAGTAGAAATGTAAATCAAATGAACCTATAGCTATAATGTGGTATATTACAATTCGGTGGCAAGGCACAGAAATATAAAAGAGACCAGGACAGCTAAAATTAGTGCTGTGTCAGGGCTGAGCAGTTAAGTTAAGTCTGGAATGTTTAAAAAAAGAGAAGAGGCTTTAAAAAGTGAAATGTATTCTAAGATGTAGAGACACCTGCGAGGAGTTACTGGCACACTTCATTCAGTGTTAATTGACCCCTTTAGATATTCCTATATATACATTTTTATTAAAAGAAGAAAATTTTCTGTGCTGTAGTGGCTTTTCAAGATACGACTGTGATATGCACTGAAAATTCCTAACGGAAAAAAACAAATACACATTTCTGTTTAAAAAATGCTTTCCCAACCACACTAAATGTGTGTCGTGGCCCATTTCTATGAGACATTCATTCAGGTTCAGTGCTTATTGCCAGGTTGAAGAAATAAAAGAAACAGTTATTTTAGAAAATATAAAACAAGATTCGAGAAGAAATGCTACCAAGGGCTTTATAAAACCCGGGCGTTGTCACAGAGACGATCCAGAGAGGTTTTTCCCATCAGCATCACTCTGCCTACGCTGAGATCCATTCATCAGCGGGCTGGCTTTCTAAATCTCAGCGGAGAGACACTCCCAATTAAGAAGTGACATGTGCAGGCTGTAACTCACTCTGCTGCCCTGGGAGTTATTCAGGGCACTCTTGGCTGTGCGTGGCACTGAACCAGTTCCTGGGCTTCCGAATGAACTGCGGATTGTGCAGGGGGGCTTAAGGGAATGTCAGTGAATACGGGAAGAACGTGGGAACACCTGAGTTGTGATTCTAGTTCATAAGCTTTTCATGCTTTGTGGTAAACCAGCCACGTTTCTGTAGTCAAAGCTTTGACTGAGAAGGCGAACAGAATTGTAAGAAAGCGTCGGCTTTGGGTTTGCTTTTTAAGTATTTTATTTCAGAAACATCTCCCTAAGGGAGATAAGAATTGACTTTTTTTAATCTTACCGAGATTTATTTTACAATAACTTAGTAGTTGCACTTGAGCACTTGCAATATGCTTCTCATTTTGACAGCGTTGTCTAAATGTGAATTTTTAGTCCTTAAACCAGCTTGGGGGGTGGCACTGCTTCCGTTAGCAGTAGGTGTTATGAACATCAAAGGTGTCAGGAAATTCAGGACACACCAGTACAGACCCTCACAAGCTGGAGGGGGTTGTAGTGGTTTCACTGAAGGGCGTTTCTACTGCTGCAGCTCTGCATGTCACACCCAGTGCCGGTGTTTTTAAAGTCCCTGACAAGAATGTCGGTATCTTTGTTACTAAAAAGAGTCTTTACTAGTTTCCAAATTCACTCAAAACTGAGACTGGAGTTGTTCATCTGTCCAGTTTTTATGACTACAACTGACACAGATGAGTGATGACCTTTGCCCTTTGCAAGAGACCTCCTGCTTTTTATATAATGGTAGAGGGAAATGAAATAGAAGTGGTTCTGATCCCAGCTGAACCTGCATAAAGCCTGAGCAACTGAAAGTCAATAAATTTTCTCCATGCTGGGAGCTCTTTAAATGAGATACAAATCTAGACCAGTATGTTTAGCTGGCATTCAGGAAATATCTTTAATTCTGCTTTATCGTCTTTCTGCTTTATCTCTCTCTAAGCTCATTATATGAATGTATTCAAACTTTTTTATTATTAAAGCTGGTCAGTTTAACCCAGATTAAGGATGTAACCAGCACTCTTCAAAAAGTAAACATAAAGGAACAGATTTTATCAGTAGAGATGAGCTCTTCCTTAGCCGGAAAAAAAACAAATAGATTTTCAGAGATCTTAGGTCCTGACATGAAAATCTGGCCCCAACATATTTCAGAATCTCAGGTTACTGCCATTTCTTGTCTCGTGTGGCAATTCTACCATGTGCATTGTATGCACTGGAACTGTACTGAAAACACCCATAAATAAAAGCTGACTGTGGAATGTCTTTGTGTTAAAACTGAAATTAAATTCCCAATAACTTCAATAGCAAGAGCATAAAGTTTTTTCTATGAAATACTGAGAAAGTTCTGAGGCATTAAATTTTAGGAAACAAAATGTAGGTAACTTTCCTAGCAAATTACAACTGCATTAATAATTAAATATGAACTAAACAGCATAGGCAGCATCACTTGTACAATATAAACTTATGTGGCTTTATCGTTTATGCTTGTATAGTGAGAAACAAACTTGTTCGCGTCATTCTGGGTTTTGTCTTTCAACACTACATGGACCATGAAAACACCAGAAGCAACATACTTTTCCTTCAAGCAGATGGCCTCCCCCTTCCTCCTGCCTCAGAGCCAAAGTGGAGACAATTGCGAAGTTCTCTCTCTCCTTCCCCTAACTTAGGGGATTCCCAGCGCTTGGAAGGAAAGGGGTTATGTTCACCGCTTTTTGGATCCCCGGGTCAGAACCCCAACCTTTAGGAAAAGAGCTGCAAGTTCCTGCCTCGTGTTCATCTGGAGGTGTTAACCACATTCCCCTGTGGCAGCACCTGCAACAGGCCTGGGACTGTCCCTCTCGGAACTTTAGCGTCGCAGATGATCTTTCCTTAGAGACCTTTGGGAAGGTCCCTAATGATATGAGGGAGAGAATCCCACTTCTGCAAGGTTGATTTCTCCATTCCATGTCAGCCTTGGTGGTGTTCAGTGTACAGTTTGCCAGGACAGCCCATGTCTTGAAAAATGGCAGCCCAATTCTCCTTGCACAGTGTGACACCAAGATTGTATCCCCCTCTTAGACATCCGTAACAGTCTAATCAGAATGAAAATTAGTTGAAAGCCTGAATGTCAACAAGTCGTGCTTCTCTGTACTAAATTGCCTGCCTTTCTCAAAGTGTAAATTCTGATTCTTGCAGTAATTGAAACCCAAGATGTGAAAAATTAAAAGTTTCAGAGACAGAAAATAATCCCAGTGAATGAGTTTGTCTATTTAAAAATAATATATCCTAGAAATGCAATCACTTGTTTCAACAAACACATATAAAAGACTTTAGAAAAAAAGAAATACTCACGTTTTAGTATATTTCTTCTTTCTAGCTCCTCAACAGCAGGTCTTTGGCTGAGTCGCCTGCGGAAAAACACCAAAATCACATTTTGTACCATGCCTGTTCTGTGGAAAGCCTGCAGTATTCTGAGTTCTGGCTGGTGATTTCCTCAGGGAGGGGACTATAGAATCCCTCTCCAGGACTCAGGAAGATTTAAAAAAAAAACCAACAAAATACAAGTATCGTGGCAGCAGAATCCTGTCTTATATTATTTTTCCCAAATGTCAGCAATGCAGGTAGAAGTTCTCCTCTAGTTTGCTCTGCTGTCAGCGAAATGCTTCCTCAGAAGGGGCATCCTGCATGACTTCCCAGACAGTCCACCGGAACCAGTGCTCTCCAACGGTTAAATTCGCTGCTGAGGGGAACTTAAGGTGGTTATCAAATGAGTCCCACAGTGATCTTCTGTAGCTGTCACTGCCTCTTCCTTTTAATCGTGTGTAGCAGCGGGCTGGCTTCCTTTTCTCTAGTAACAGCAGTGATGCATCCTGACAAATCGCAGACTTGCCAGAAATAAAGCTTCCCTGTGGTTCCCCGACTACACATCTAACAGACCAATCCAGCAGCTCTCCTCCTGCCTGCT
>NW_010433483.1:0-2216 GCF_000710305.1 Buceros rhinoceros silvestris | reverse complement strand
CTGCTGAACAGAATTCGTGTGCTGCTCACAGCCTGGCGCTGCCTGAGCGGCGTGTCTTAGGCAGTTCCACCTCCCCTTTTCAGTGGTGCTGCCTCAGGATTGAGTCTTCAGATCATATGATCAGTGGCATAGTGAATTTATTCTGCATACTGAATGAGACTTCCCCACGAGACGCTGCTAATATCCGCAGAGAATCTCAGGTAGCTGGACCCCTCCCCTAGGCAGACACACACCCTGGCTGCGTTTGCTGGCTTTCAAGTAATAATCCAGCACACAGATTGGAAAGAGTTTACGATGCTTTCTGGCCTGTATTCTGGCCACGTTAAGGATTCTCATCATCTCCCCTCCAGCAGATGTTGCCCAGCTAGAGATGAAGTTACAAAGACAAAGAAATTCCCAGGGGAGGGACCACGCTGCAAACCACTGCTGCAGTAGTTATCCCTCTACCACGGATAGGAAATAAAGGAACGATTATTGACTGATGCTATTAAAAGAGCTAAATTTTATCAAGTATACAAGAGATAAAAAATGAAGTAACTGTTAACAGACTGTAAAAGACCCAGTAAAAGTACCAGTAATTTATTTTATATATCACCTGATGATTTGTAAGCCTTACCAAACATGCCTTCAAAATCAGACCAACATCCCAAAGTAAGAATGCAACCCCTTATCCTTTTAAAATTAATTTCCCTGAGATCACTGGGAAAACTCCCATCTTTGGCAACAGGAAGGTATCACAACTGCTATAGCAGATTCTCACCAACAGGAAACTTAGGATGAGCTCTTGTGCTTAGAAACACCTACAGCCTAACTCCTGTTCTTCCTACCTAACATCTTCTGTCACCTAAGGTTTTCCTCCTGGTCTCCAGATTTCTCTCTTGAGTAATAAGTCAGGTACTCTGCAGTAGCACTTGTAATAATCCAAACTGAAACTGGAATGATGCTGAAACATTACAAAGGCTTTAAACATTTATTTTTAATTCCTGTTACCTTTGGCCTCCTCCCTCCTCACTCCTTTCCCTGTATGTCTCAGAAATGATAAAACCCTAGCTAGGGTTTGTTTGAAAGAGATTAATGTGCATTTTATAACATAAATCAGGGAAGAACGACTTACTTAGAGAGCTTATCTGCAAATGAAAGGTCCACCCGACCGGGTGCTCACACCTTTCTCTCAAGCCATCCTTAATTACAGCCCTTCCACGCAAGATTTATAGATTCTCCCAGAATCTCCACATTAGATTTCAGAGAAGCCTTTTAAACTGGGGGATTAAAAGCCTAACAGAAGTGATTTAAGCAGTATGAGAATGCATGTGTATATGAAGGCTCTGTATTTATATATATATGTATAGTTATAGCATGTGTGGTGATCAATTAATTATTATGGACACGCTCAGCTTTACCCTCATCGGAAGGGAAAGGTGCAGATGTACACAGACGTGTACGCACAAAACGGCATCGCATTTTTTCCTCTGAGCTTTTCAGAGATACAGACCACACTTCCAAGCTTTTTGTCATAGTTGGGAAACTAGATCCGGACTTTAGTTCCAAACAAAACTCTAACAGGATTTTGGGAAGCAGCAGACAGAGTGAAAATACAAAATACAGCAAGATTCATGATCAGACAAGAAGTGGCAACGCTACTGGTGTGGTGCTACTGGTGTGGTGATACCAAGGGCTAGAGACACCGTGTTTCCATCACTTTTTCTGTTCAGGAGAAGCCTTTCTCTGCCCAGAAACGCCTTTTCCTTGCTTTCGCTGTGAGAGCTGTGCCGCACGGTGGCTGGGCTCCGGGTGTAGGGGGAACGGTGCGGGCTGGTGAAGGTGAAGGACTCCAGCTGCCTCCCCACGGGCTGCTGACTGTAATGGGGGGAAGCGGCTGTGGGCACGGCCCGGGCTGGGGGGGCCTCGCGTCTCAAGAGCTGGGCTGGAGTAAATCAGGAGGTCAGAGGCCCTTCTGCAGGAGGGTCCTTTCTCCATCTGGAGAGGAGCGCGCTGGCTTGCAGAGTGCACCGCCTGGCCGATCACCCATCGTAGCTGCTGCTGCTGTAGTTCCCGTGCGAGCGGAGCCCATCACGCCTGAGTCTCTCAGCTGCTTTGGGAGGATGGCAGAGGAGGCTGCACACCTCCCCGAGGGACTAAGCAGCCCCGGACGGGCTGTCCCAGCTGTGCCCTTTCCTCAGAGGGGGACTGGCGGTCCCCCTGACACCTCCACCTTT
>NW_010433482.1:0-8093 GCF_000710305.1 Buceros rhinoceros silvestris | reverse complement strand
GTCTGTGCTACCATCCCTTTTTGGGAAGCTATATTAAATCAAACGCAAAAGTCCTGACTGTAATAATATTTGTTCTGGTTGGGCTCAGAGGACATTCTTTGAGTACAAACAAAGCTCATGTTTGAAATGGAAGAGCAGGCAAGGAACAGTTCAGTTGCACGTGTAAAAATGCAGCTGACAAGAGCTGCAGAGCTGCAAGGCTTGAAGTAGCTGCCCATCCGCCTGCCTAGTGCACGTGCCTTGGCCTAAACATCCCATTGAGTTCTGTTTGTGTCTGGCAGAGTTTTGGTAGCAGTGAGGGGGCTACTGGCATGGCTCCTGTAAGGAGCTTTGAGACGCTCTCCCACCTCCCAGGTGGACCTGTCTCTGGCCAAGGCCAAGCCCATCAGCACCTCTGCAATAAGATATTTAAGAGGAGAAAACCTATTGGGTGAGTTCTTTCGTTTTGGGAGATCTTTTGTTTTGGAGAGGAGAATGACAAGAGAGAGACAACCATGGGAACACCCAGGTCAGTGAGGAGGGAGGGAGAGAGGCACAATGGAGCAGCCATTCCCCTTCAGCCTTTGGTGACATGGCAGGTGAGCCCCTGCAGCCTTTAAAGCACGACTGTGGAGAAAAATCCCATCTGCATCTTGTGGACCTCGCATCAGAGGAGTAGTCTGAAGACTCGTAGGGAGACCTGTACTGGAGTGGTTTGTCACTAGAAGGTTCACTACAGGCCATGGAAAAGATTCATGATGGCTGGAAAAGTTCACGGAGTATTGTCTCCTGCAGGAGGGATGCCGAGTTGCCATAGGGGAGGACTGTGAGGAGTTTTCCCCAAGCAAGAAACAATATGGAACAGTCTGGGACTGGCAGCAGTCCCCAGTCCCTGTCTCTGAGCTGCTGGGGAGTAGGAGGTAGCAAAGTTAGGACTGGGAAGAATGGTGGGGTGAGGGAAAGGTGCATCTATTAAGATCTGGTTGTATTTACTATGAACAAGATAATGGACTGATTCCACTGGTGAATTGGTGGTGGCTTTGTTTAAATTTAACTGATTTTGTTTCCCCAAGTTGAGCCTGTCTTTTTGCCCGTAACCATAATCGGTGTGTGTGTCCTCCCTGTCCTTTGTTGTGATCCTTGAGCTTTTTGTTGGTTTTTTTTGCCCCATCTCATCAAAGCAGGGTGGGAGTGAGCGAGTGGCTGTGTGGTGCTTCATTGCTAGCCAGGTGGGCTTAAACCACAACACGTATTTTCATTAAAAGCATATTCTTCATTTGCAGGTAAACACTAGATTGACACACTGAAAAGACTTCTCCAAGGCAGACAGTCGATTGCAGCTGCAGTCTCTCACATCTAGACAAAAGCTAACACCAAGCAGGACCTGGTAACTGCTAAGAGCTGCAACAACCACCAACTGAAATTAATAAAACCCTGTGAATTACTGCCTTTGAATTACTGTCCATCTGGATATGGCCCTGCTTGAGCAGCGTGGCTGGACAAGATGATCTCCAGAGGTCTCTGCCAACCTTCGCTATTCTGTGATTCTGTAAAGAAAACTTATAGTTGCTTTACCCTCCACTAGGTATTTTCAACTGCAAGCGATGCAGATACAAATAGGAAATACCAAACCATTTAATTAGTTTTATGTAATTCCATTTATAGGACTATATAAACACACACAAGGGTCCCTAAAATGGATTATCCCTATTATTTTAACACCAGTGTAAGTTTTGAATTTACATTGGTTGTCTTATTGGGTTTACATGCCCAGGTGCTGGCAGGGTGGTAGCTGCAGGGGCTGCCCTGTGACAGGCACAGGCCAGTTCCAACAGACCCATCACAGAGCACAGCTGAGCCTCTAAGCCAAGACGGTGACATCTTTGGGACAGAGTATTTAAGAAAAGTGAAAACACTGAACAGTGGAGTGTAAGAGAGAGGAGTGAGGAAAAAGTGTGAGGAACAGCCCTGCAAACACCAAGGCCAGTGAAGGAGAGGAGGAGGTGCTCTAGGAACTGGAGCAGAGATTCCCTTGCTGCCCCCAGAGAGCCCACGTTGGAGTAGATATCCACTTTGCAGCCTGTGGAGGACACCATGCCACAGCAGGTGGAGATGCCCTGAAGGGTATTGCAGGCCACAGGGAGGATACAGTCTAAGTGTCACTTCATTACCAATAACAGAATATATGCTATTATAACCGAAAAGAGATTACACATTTAATTACTATTCACACATATACATTTTAACTCAAAAATATTTCCTAAGCAAAGTGAAGTGGTTACTTACTGTGGTTCTATGTAGGTCAAGTTTTCTCGGCAGGATGAAAGAAGATGAAATAAGACACAGATGGAGACCTTTGTGATTTGAATATCATCCAATGGAAAGCTTTATCACTTCATGAAAACCACAAGAACTGTAGGGCTGTTGTGAACATACAGCTTCTTAGCACTGACCAACAGAAGAAATCTTACACGTTACTAGAAAACATATTCCATTCTTGGGTAATATTTGCCCCTGAAAGCATAAAATAAGAGCACAGATGCAAATGTTCCAATCAGTTTGAATAAAGACATTTTCAACAGTGGCCTTTTAAGATTCAATAAAGCAGCGACTCCCTATTGATTTTCCCAACTCGGTTACTCAAGGAAAAATGTACTCAGTATGAAATGAAAATACCACATGACAGATATAAATCAAGTTCAAAAGAGGACGCAAAGCTAATGAACTATAAACAGAATAGGAACGTGAAACAACAAGAACTACAGAAAAATCAGTCTAATTTAGAAAAGCCAGTTATAGGTAAAAACTGTTCGAATGAGAATTTTGAAGACGTAACTATGAAGCTGACAGTTATTTTTAGAAGTCTCCAAAAGCTCTCAGGCATGCAGCAAACACCTAAGATTATTCTCCAGTAATAGTATTTGTTGATAAGAATTGTTCTAAATAGGACAGGTGGAAAAAATAAAACTAAGACAACTACGGGTACCAACCATAACACCTCTAACATTCTTATACTTGTGGGCAGTATTGTCAAAACAGCACTCCTCCACTCCAGATGTAAAAGGTTTTCACAAGACAAGGTCAGGTTACAGATTCAGTTACCTGGCCTAAAAGCAGGAAAACTATCTTTCCCTTAATTTCCCCCCTCCTTCACCATCCTTTTAACATTTCAACAGAAGAGAAATGCCCACATTTCAAATCAGAGACTATCTGACTAGGGAGGAAGAAATTAATAGGAACAACTTTGAGGAAAATGTGGTTTGCACTGCAAGTTGATTGGTTGAAGAAATGAAAAATGAAGATAAACAGAGAGAGAACAAGACAGAGGAAAAGCCTAGCTAAGAGCCAAGAGGGAGGACAGAAATTTGGAGCCATGGGGACAGGAAATAACAAGGCAGGACTGGCAGGTAGCTCTGCCCACAGCCAGAAGGGTCCATTAACTTGTGTCCAGAAAACCCTGGCAGCATCAAAATTTTCAACAACGAAGTTGGCTGTAATCCATGGTTACTCCTTTTTCTGGCACACGTTTCTCCATCAAGATCACTTTGGTAACTACAGATAGTATCTTAGAGCTGAAACTGCCAGCATCCCAAGAATCATGACCCTTGAGAAACTTTCATGTTGTCTTTCACAGTAAACACAGATTTTTCAAAAAAGCGCTTAACAATATAATAATTTGTAATCTATTTTGGAAATGGATTTAGTACAAGTGTCCACTAGATGGACAGTCAGAACAGCATCTGATTAAAAGAGATCAAATACAGTTACTAAATAATGACAACACCAGTTACAGTAGTAAAAACCTGCAAATTGTCTCAAGATGACAGGAAACTGCACTTAACAAATAAAGGCAGTTTGGTTTCAGATTAACTACACTATTAATCCTTTCTGTTTGCAAGCCATTGTCAGAAAACGTTTCAGCTTGACACTAGGAAAGTGCTGTATATGCAGTATTTTATACAAGCCATACTCAATACTTTGCCATTGCTTTTGTATATGTAAGAAAAATACTTAGTTTGCCATTTCTGAAGACTTTTTTTGTCTTTTTTTTTGTTTGTTAAATCTTATTTGCCAATGTGAACTCATTTGAAAACCTTCTTAACAACACCTTATTCTTTTACTCCTTACAGTCATACAGGATCCTGAAAAAAACCGAAGGTGTTAGGGTATGAAGCACTACAAAGGTCTCCTGAAACTAATAACATCAATGGAATATGCTCACCCAAGACCAGCTGCTTTTGACTCATACTGTTAGGCTGTAATACCAGATAGTACAGAACACTCCTAATGTCACCTAGAGGTACCTTCATCGTGCAAAACCAGTACTTCCAGTGGCTTGGGAGGAGTGCAATGTCGCAGTTCTAAAAGCCCTGGTACAGATTTTCTAAGATGTCTAAGCACTGATGCTGACCTAAGAGCACTTAAGTTTAATATTGCTATGCTATGCTGAAGCTTTATTTCACCTTATCTTTTGAGATACAACACCAGTGTTCACTGTTCTTACACTAGTAGCGTATTTTTCCAATTTTAGTTTTTACACACTTCAAGTATCAGAAATGGCAACAAAGGAAGCACTTGCAATGAAAACTGGCTTCTCCAAAGAGACAAAAAGACAAGAGTTACACCAACTCTCTTAGATCCATTTCCTACCTAGTCATAGTTTCTGGATTTAAAGCAAGGACATTTCAAACATAAATTTAATGGAGGGTCAAGGGGGGGACAGGTCAACACAGGATGAAGACAGTAACAAAACTAGCTAGCCGTGCAACTACCCTGAATTATGAAAAAAGTAGCAAGAAAAAAGAATCCATTTTCTATGCATATATTTAGTTTAATGACTGCATTAAGGTACATTCTAAACATAACTCACAGACTGAGCGACACAGTGTTCATGGGATCCTCTTCTTTTAAACCCCTGACGATTATTTAAATCCCATGTTAGCTTAAAAAAAGGTTCACACAATCTTGATGACATACTTGCTCAAAATATGACACCAAACCTCTCAACTACAGCGCGCTCTGCAGTAGGGGATACTCCCAGTTATGGGCTCATCTCTAAAAGCTGCACGGCTAACAAGCTTTACACTGACAGCAGTGCAAAGAAATCTTCTTTTAAAGAATGATGGTATTTCCAGTAAAGACAAAGATTAGTAACATAGGAATATTTATTAATATTTAGATTCTTATGGGAAAGTAACAAATAAAAGTCAACATTTTAGGCATCTTCTGAAGCTCAAGTCTGCAAAACACAAAACGGTAAGAATAAAACATTCACATAATGTCTGACTCCACTGAGAATACTAGCAAGCTTTCTACTAGTTTATTATCTAAAAAGTGAAAGAAATAGTGCAAAAAGCTAATTATTTACTTCCAAGCAGCAAAAACAGGATAAAGACAAACCTCAGTAGAAGCCAAAGTATACCCTTGGGAAGACTAAAGAACCAAAGATCCTCTCCCATGATCAAGCAGTAGTCTGAGAATAAATGCACACATCTGAGGAAAGCTATGTCACTTCAAAGCAAGTTTTCCAAAATGGATAGCTTCTATCAACAAAAAGCATGCTTGCGATTCATCTCTGAAGCAGCAGCTGCTGCAACCAATACTCACAAGGAATCAAATGAATAGACAATTCCTTGCTACATTAGCTAACTATGGAATACTTCTACCAGCAAGTGAAAGGACAGTAAAGAAACAACACAGTATCAAAAAGAATCTTTACTACAACGCACCAAATAACAAGGTTATCACAATGGTAGAAGTATATCCAACATGCTGATCTGACTTTTTCAAGTGGCCAAAAACCATTCCCAACTCCATAACACATTGCTAGCTCTGATGTCTATTAAGATAAAAAACAAAAACAAAAGCCAAAACCCTGAGTATGCATTTCACTTCCAGCCTGATTAGATTCAAAAGCTAGCTAAGGCAAGCAGAAGTGAATTGCCACCAGTTCACTACACATGCCAAATTGATTTTTGAAATGGCCTTGCTCTAAATCCAGAAATTCACTATAAATTTCCACTGATATGTATCATGAGTGCAACAACGGTAGATGAATCAATATAATAATATAGATAATCTAGTATTGCATTACCTATCTGTATTATCCTCACACATCCTTAGAAATAAAAGGCCAAGTATCACTTCATACTGAAACTACCCTTAGAAGATCAACCTTCAAATCAGAGACATCTTTTGAAGACCACATAAAAATAGAAATGGGTCTCTAAATGCAGCTCTGAATAATATTGGGTTTTTTTCTTTGCCACAAGCAAAACAGAAGAAGATTTGGTAGCTATTCACATGGTTAAATTCAATTTCTTCTGAAAGTGAAATGGATCACATTAGATAAAAGCAATTAAAAAAAAAGCAATGAGCATTCTTTAGCCCATGCAGGGAAAAAAGCCAACACACTTTTCAGGATAGAATAATATGGTCCAAAACTGAGGCAGACAAATACAACATCTTTTTGTTTAGTCAACTCTTTTCAGAAAGAAAGGTGAGAATGTTCCATTGCAAAATGCTCTTTTTCATGATTATCTGGTCATTACTGATTTTGTTTCAGGTCAGATATAATCTCATCTTTACCACCATATGTCGCCACTTAGACCTGCCCAGCAGCTAAAGCTACACAGTCATTTCACTTCCTCCAGGAGGAGGAAACAAAACAACTACTTAAAGGTCAAAGCAGGGGATAAGGGAAAAAGACAGACTCAACTAGAGGAAAACAAAATCAATTTCATTCAAAACAACAAAACCACAACAATATCACCAATTAAATTAGGGTAAGACAGAGAGAGAACAAGGTCTTAGATACACCATCCCCCTACCCCTTCCTTTTCCCTGGGCCTGGCTTTACTTCCCTCCCCCCACACTTGGGGCTGGAGGTGGGGAGAAACAGAGGATGGGGGCTGAAGTCAGTCTTAACCCTCTAGATGAGGTTCTAGCCACTTGCTCCCTCAAACACATGCCTCACAGGTTCCCTACAGCAATGTGGTGTCTCCCCCACAGTAGACAGTCTGGCATGAATGCCTCCAGTCCACATGGGAGGATCTGCTCCTGGGCTCAGCTCTCCCACCACCAAGCCGAATCAGTATCAAAAACCTCAGTCACCAGATTTTTCAGGAGTGTCATGTCCATTCGTCTTCTGGGTTGTCTTTCTCTCCAGTCTGTCCACTCCTCTGCCAAGTCCTCTACAGTCCATTTGCCACAGACCAAAGGAAGAAAATGGCTGTACCAGCACACATTCTGCAAGCTTCTCATGGCTACCTCGGCAACCACGTGGTGGTTCTTCCTCTTCCAACCTACTCTCTCCGAAACAAGAGAGCGCACCGGAAAAGAAAAGGTGTTTCCCCCCTTAAATAGGCTTATTTGCAGAGGTGCTGATTGGCCCAGCCTGGGATGGGGGATGAAATTGGAGCTGGGGGGCTCACTTCCAAAACCTTGTTACAGGAACCATACTAGAGGCCCCATTCCCTGCTACCAAAGCTCACCAAAATAAAGGCAGCAGCCTCCTTCCCCTGCTGCAGAAACCACAACAAATCCTAAACCACATCACCATATAACATCAAAGTACAAATACTAATTACACACACTTCGGTATCAAAAGTGATACAGAAAACCCTCTTTTTTATACCAGAAAGAAGCCTTCTCTGAAATGCTCTGTTCATTATCTCTTTAAACTGTGTCCCAGTTATTGCAGATTCGACACATCATGATGTATATTGGTAGCCCTATTGCATTTGAGGAGTTGGTGACATCAAGCAAGCAACATCTGCTCTGTAAGGCCTTGCTCTTGAGGGAAGTACATATATCAGCACGGGCAGCTGCTGGAAGGGCAGCTGATGGAGTACCTTGTGCTGGCCTGTGCTGCATGCTGGTGGGTACCCTGAAAGAGACACCACTTCTATCCCTCAGCAGAAGATACATTGTGAACATACTGTGCATATATCCTCTGCAACACAAACTTACCCAAAAGGAGATGTTTTGGGTATTACTCCATCTGAAGTCCTAAAAGCCAAAATTCATAGAAAACCACCCTCTATTTCTAGGAAAAAAACCCAAACAAACAAATGAAAGGAAACAAGCCTGGTGTCATCAGCAGGACTTTGGGT
>NW_010433481.1:26443-30605 GCF_000710305.1 Buceros rhinoceros silvestris | reverse complement strand
AACAGTCTGTGACTCAATGATTCTAGGACCTCACAAGCCCATCCTTGCTGCCTCAGCCCAGGTCAGTGCTGCCAGGGCCTCAGCACCAGCACTCCCCATCCACTTCAGTGCCAAGGAGCCGGTGGCCAGGTTTGGGTTGCACTGGGTGAGACCAGGGACACTCTGATCCTATTTGCCGTGGTGTTAGCAGCTGCCTTGGCCGTCCATGGGTATCATGGGGAAAGCGGAACCCTCAGCCCCACACACGAGGCCATGTGGGACACCCACAGCCCATCCCACCCACCCCATCCCCTCCCGTGCAGCATCTTCCACATCTGCTCCAACTCCTGCATTTTGGCAGGGCAGAGCCGGGAGGACCCTCTGGTTAGCCTGTTCCCAGCCCTCTGCCCCTCCAGCCCCCCCGCTCCCAGAGCCGCACTGGGATCTTTCCGTGTTGCAGACCCGGAGTGATGCACACGAGAGCTGCAACGCTCCAGTTTGCAAACGGCTTCTTGGCTGTTTAATCAGTAACTCAAGGGCCGAGCTCCAGCTCAGGAGCACCCGAATGGGTGAACTTCCACTTTTTATTTTAGTTTCACACCCATAAAACCTGCAGTTTGAAGCAGCTCTTTGCAAACCTGAATTTGTCCCATGCGTGCGGCTGTGTCACTCTCTCTGTGCCAGCCCTGCAGCCCAAAACCACATGGAAAGAAAAATTTTGGATCCATTTAGATCATCCAAGACCCACATGCCCCATTAAGTGTTTTTCGCAGCAAAGTCACTTCCCTTCCGGCTCAAATGATATTTTTTGAGCAGACTACTGGGTTTTGTCCCCTCTAAAAATAAAAATCAGATCGATATAAATCAGTATTGTCCTTCCAGGGGAGAAAGAACCCTGCTTGTTCACTCGGGTTTTGTGGAGGGGAGAAAATGGTGAGTGATGGGGACACAGAGGTGATGATCTGGAGGTGGTGGGACACAGAGATGTAGTTCCGGAGGTCGTGGGTCACAGAGATATTGCTCTGGAGTTGACAAGGACATAGGTGTTGCTCTGGAGGTGACAAGGACACAGATATTGCTCGGGAGGTGGTGGGACACAGAGGTGTTGCTCTGGAGGTGACAAGGACACAGAGGTGTTGCTCTAGAGGTGGTGGGACACAGATATTGCTGTGGAGGTGACAGTGATGTCTTTGGGACAACAAGGACACAGAGGTGTTGCTCTGGAGGTAACAAGGACACAAGGCTGTCCTTGGAGGAGCTTTATTTTCACTCTCCCTCTGTCTCCATCTCTCTCCATCCCTTCCCACCTTCCTTTCTCTACCCACCCCAGGGCGTCCCCACTGTCCCCATCCAACCCTGGCATCTCCCATCCCCCTCCTCTGACCCTCCTGTCTCTCTGGCAGGGAAGGGATGCTCAGCTCCTAGCACCCCGGGTGTGCTGAGGATGTCAGCCATCCCTGAGGCCTTAGGTCGCCCACGGAGCAGCTCGTCCCGCAGCCTGGCTGGGATGCTGGAGGCCACCTTGGGCATGGGGACGTTGGAGATGGACAAGGAGGAGATGCGCATCCTCAAGGTCTGCTTCTACAGCAACAGCTCCAACATGGGCAAGAACTTCAAGCTGGTGAAGTGCCCCGTGACGACAGAGATCCGGGTAGGTGGGCAGGGCAAGAACTTCAAGCTGGTGAAGTGCCCCGTGACGACAGAGATCCGGGTAGGTGGGCAGCGGTGGGGAGGGTGGGCTGTTTTGTCCACATCAGCACTCACTTTCCTGCAGACCCTCTTTCCCATGACGTGGTAAGCCCCAGAGCCTCGTTGCTGAGAAGCACCAATACCTGGAGAATAGAGAGAAAATTCGGCCACCTCTGGTGATACAAATCTGAATATTGGGGCGTCTCTCCCCAACTGCTAGGGTCACCAGTTGTGGTGGGCACAAGTTGTCGCGATTGGTTGGGACGGACAACGCGACAACAGCTTGTGTGCACACAAAGCCTTTATTGAAATACAAGTGCAGCGACAGCGCACTGCTCACTGCCCCGCGTTCTCTCTCATCACATAGTTTTATCATCTAGTACATCGTTTTACTTTACGTGCTTCACTTGGATTGGTTTCAAGTGCACTCTCCTCCAATCAGCCACTGACCAAGCCTCTCTGTCTCCTCCCAAACGACACACCTCCTGCTGCTGACTGACAGCAGGCTAATTCGGCTTCTTCCCTGCCAGGGTCACTCCCATGCAAGGGCTCCTCAGCTCCACGGCCGACAAAGCCCCTCTGTCGTCTCCTAAACAACACGCCTCCTGCTGCTGACTGACAGCAGGCTAATTCGGCTTCTTCCCTGCCAGGGTCACTCCCATGCAAGGGCTCCTCAGCTCCACTGCCAGTCCTCGCAGCGAGGATTAGCCCTGGCAGATTGCTGCTGGTCCCCTTCATGGGCAGCAAAGAGATGTTTCCAGGCCCTGGAGAAGACATCCATGGACACAGTGGTGTGGGGAGTGATGGGAGGTGGCCAGACAAGTGGATTTGAGACACAAGGTGTCTGGGACTCATCCCATGCTGCTGGGACCATCAGGAGCTGGGTCCCCACTTTCCTCCATTCCCTGGAGGACACAGGTCCTCTGTGGTGAGAGAGACAGTGACCTTCGCAGCCTGCAAGCCCTCAGCATTTTCCCCACAGCCATGTTGTGGTGTCACTGCCTGCTTGGGTGACTCTGCCACCCATAGATACCCCAGGGGTGCACCCAACTCCGGGACCAGCAGCACCTCTCGCTTTCCTGCCTGTGCTGTGAGCCAAGACACAGGTCCTTCCTCCCACCGCACTGGGGGCTTCTGCACCCAAATTCTTCACATTGCTTGTGGGGTTGGGATAACAGTGAAGGTGATATTACTGCCTGTCTACCATGGTTCATGGTGGCTTTGGGATGGAAATGGGCTCCTTACCCTTCCTACCTGGAATCTTGTGGCTTCCCCACCAGGACATGATGTATGGGTGCTGGGGACCAGCCAACCAGCACCAGCTCTGTGTTTGTGTGCTGCAGGATGAGTTTCCACCATGAGAGGTGCACACCCTGGGTGATGTTGTACTTTCTCCTGGGGCAGGTTCTTGGGACAATGCATTGCAATGAGGTCACGGTGAAGTGACCCAAGTCAAGCTGAGCTGGGGGTTATTCTTCAGCTGGTGGGAAATGGAGGAGGTTATGGCATGACAGAAGGTTTTGGAAGAGCTGTCGAAGCTTTTTGGCTACCAGAGTCAGAGCAGTGTCCTGTGGACTCCCTGCCTGCTCTGTCCCAGTTCTGGAACAGGAGAAACAAGCTGAACCACAAGCTCACCAGCAACAAGGATGTCTGCTTTGATATTGACACAACCAATGCCCTGTGTCAAGTGTAGCTCAGATGAGGTGTAAGGAAGGGTGGAAATGACCTACTTGGTCTTTTATCCCCCATCCAAAACAGCTCTGGGAGGTTGGATGAGGCATGTTCAGGCTGTGGGTTGCTGCAGAGTGAACTGGAGGCATCTCTGGAGGCTTCTCATGAAGACCACTGATGCTGGTGGTTCTGCCCAGAACATTTCTGTTGTGGTTGTGCTGTATTTCATCCTCATTTTTCTGCTATTTAAAGCTCATCTGGAGTTCATCAGGTCTCAGCCCTGCTTCTTTCCACCCCAGGAGGTGATCAGGTCCATCCTGGTGAGCGGTCGCATTGGGCCTGACATCAAGCTGGCCGAGTGCTATGGGCTCCGCCTGAAGCACGTGAAGTCAGATGAGATCCACTGGCTGCACCCAGACCTGACGGTGGGCGAAGTGCAGGAGAAGTATGAGTGTCTACACCTGGAGGCAGAGTGGAGGTGGGACCCCATGGTGGTGGTGGTGGCCTTCTCCTTGTCCGCAAATCCACCCAGGGCAGGGACATGGGGACCACCGAGCCCTTTAGAGGGAAAGCTCCTCATCGAGGGGCTTTCCTGTTGCCAGGTACGATCTCCAAATCCGCTATCTGCCAGAGGATTTCGTGGAGCGCTTCCAAGAGGATCGGACCACCTTGCTCTACTTCTACCAGCAGGTCAGAGGTGGCCCTGGGGGTCTTCTAGGTCTGCCCACCCTTCAGCTCCAGGAGGATGCTTCCTCCTCCCCAGCCCAGAAAACATGATTCTCAAAGAGCCCGAAGACCTTGGTAGCCCTTTTACCTTCACCCT
>NW_010433481.1:26020-26327 GCF_000710305.1 Buceros rhinoceros silvestris | reverse complement strand
CAGCCCCCAACTCCTGGGCAGCTCCTGTGGTCCCATCCTGCTGCTGGATCAGGGACAGCTGGTCCCAACCCCTTTTTCTCACTCCTGTCCCTGTCACATCCCAGAGTGGGATGTGGGAGGGTGTGGACCCCGTGAGCATCCCCTCCATCTCCTAACCTCCACGTCTCCTCGGCAGCTCCGCAGCGAGTATATGCAGAACTACGCCAGCAAGGTGAGCGAGGGCATGGCTCTGCAGCTGGGCTGCCTGGAGCTCAGGTACGTCCTCGTTCTGGCCCTGGGGAGGATGGGGGGAAGCAGGGTCTGGGCT
>NW_010433481.1:25604-25830 GCF_000710305.1 Buceros rhinoceros silvestris | reverse complement strand
CAGAGAAACGCGGGCACAGGGCGGCTGGCTGAAGGCCCTCCCTGCTCGCAGGAGGTTTTACAAGGACATGCCACACAACGCACTGGAGAAGAAGTCCAACTTTGAGTTCCTGGAGTGAGTAGGCACAGCCCATCCCAGCGAGCAGAAACCCTCTTACCCCTAAACACCCCACCCCAGCTGGCCAGTCTTGAGGGGCTGGGGTACTGCAGATAGCCCTTCTCAGCCC
>NW_010433481.1:23511-25425 GCF_000710305.1 Buceros rhinoceros silvestris | reverse complement strand
ACAGTTCCTCTTCCTCCTCCTTCATCTCCTCATCCCCCCACATCTCCTCATCCTCCCTCAGCTCTTCATCCCCCCGCAGCTCTTCATTCTCCTGCAGCGACACCCCCTGCAGCTCCTCATCCCACCACAGCTCTTCATCCTTCTGCAGCCCCTCACCCCCTGCAGCTCTTCATCCCCCTGCAGTTCTTCATCCCTCCATAGCTCTTCATTCCCCCACATCTCATCTTCCCACAGCTCCTCGCCCTCCACAGCCCCTCATCCTCCTGCATCTTCCCATCCTTGCCAGCCATTAGCTGTGTTACTGGGGTGGGTGCCAGGAGGAGTAGATGGGACCTTTCACCCTGCACTGGCTGGGTGACTTCTCCCCTAGGAGCACCCCCTTGACCCTCACCACCCGCTTTGCTTGGTGCATCCTCCCACCCCAGTCTACAGCTCCCCAGGGAGACCCCTGGGCATGGGACATCACCGTGGGTCCCTTAACATGCCTGGGTGGGGGTGTCTCTGCTCTCCAGGAAGGAGGTGGGCCTGGACCTCTTCTTCCCCAGCCAGATGCAGGAGAACCTGAAGGTGAGGGACATGTGTGGGTGCAAATGGGCTGGGTGCGTGGGTGCAGGGCATTGAGGCACACACGTAGAGCTGTGTGTGTACACATGTGTGGTCATGTGTGTATCAGGGTGCATGGGTGGGCTGGCGAGTGTCTGCTCACACATGTGCGTTTGCAGCCCAAGCAGTTTCGGAAGATGATCCAGCAGACGTTCCAGCAGTACGCGCTGCTGCGGGAGGAGGAGTGCATCCTCAAGTTCCTCCACACTCTCTCCACCTTTGCCAGCATTGACCAGGAGAGCTACCGCTGTGAGCTAATCGTGAGTCCAATGGGAGGGAAGGGATGAGATGAGATGAGACGAGACGAGATGAGACGAGACGAGACGAGACGAGACGAGATGAGATGAGATGAGATGAGATGAAAAGGCATGACATGGGATGAAAAGGCATGGGAGGAGATGAGATGGGATGGAATGGGATGGGATGGGATGGGATGGGATGGGATGGGATGGGATGGGGACAAAGCCACCTTGCTGTGGGTTGGTCTCTGCTGTGGACCCCACACTCAACCACCCCCAGCTTGAAGGAGTCCCTGCAGGGAGTTTCCAAGGCTTGGAAGTCACTCATGGTAGCCCCAAGGGAGACCCAAATCCCAAATTGAGGTTTGGTGGGCCTGAGCATCTCTCACTGTCTCTGTAGTGGGGGGAGGCCCTGGGCGCTCCCCTTTGGAGGATGCTGTGAGCTGAGAGGGACTCTGGGGACCTTCCACACCCTGGGGTCCAAAGCCGGTGGGTGGGAACAATGCCTGAAATTTGCTGAACCCCTTTGGGGTGAAAAAGCAGCACACCCCTCTGGGTCCAAGAGGAGGGAAAACGTCCACCCTGGGCTCCTTCCCCTGCTCCATCCCCTCTCCAAACCATGCCCTCTCCAAGTTCCTCCAGGAAGGTGATTGTTTCCAAGGGTGTCTCACAAATTGCAGCAGGTTGAGGGGGAGGACCTGGCTCTGGGGATCCACCCCCACCCCTCCAAATTTGTCTCTTCCTTCTGCTGCCTCTCCCCAGCAAGGGTGGAACATCACGGTGGACCTCGTCATCGGACCCAAGGGCATCCGGCAGATGACAAGCAAGGAGGCCAAGGTACGGGCGCATGTTGGGTGCTGGATGGCAGGCGGTGGGGTGGCTGCTCTTCAATAGGTGATTAAAGCTGAGGCGGGGGCTCTGCCTCTCTCCCCAGCCCACGTGCTTGGCCGAATTCAAACACATCAAGTCCATCAAGTGCTCCAGTGTGGAGGAAGGCCGGGCTGTGCTGCAACTGGGGCTCAGTGGCACCCCCCAGGTGAGGAGGCATTGATGGGGGGGTGTCCTGGGTGCT
>NW_010433481.1:23031-23282 GCF_000710305.1 Buceros rhinoceros silvestris | reverse complement strand
CCCCCAGCCGCAGCTGAGGGCAGAGCGTCCCCCAAAGCAAAACACATCCAAACTGCCCCCACAAGGGTCTACCCCTGCCCGAGGTGTGGTTTGGTGCTGGATGGGTTGGCCAGGGTGTCCTCTGTTGCTGGGAAGGGTGATGCTGGAGAAACTGAAATGCGCTGCAGAACAGAGAGGTGGTCACTGAGCTACTCCAAGGTGGAGAGAAGAGGTAGACCAACCTATCCCAACATCCCCCTGTCCAGCTCGGA
>NW_010433481.1:21794-22337 GCF_000710305.1 Buceros rhinoceros silvestris | reverse complement strand
TGAGCCCCACCGAACGCACCACGTGTGTGTCAAGTCGTTGGGGGGTGGGGTCCAGCACCCCTCAGGTTCTGGTGGGGGGTGGCTGGGAAGTGACTGTCTGCTGTCCCGTCCACAGAGCGGGAGAAGAGGATCAGCCTGCCGCAGATCCCAGCCCCGTGAGTAGCACCAAGCCCCAGAGTGGGACTGGGATCCCATCCTGGTCCCCCCAACCCCACTCCATGACCCCCCTTTCTCCCACCCCGCAGGCACCTGGAGGAAAGGCAGTCCACTCTGTCGGACAGTTTGAGCGTGGGTGAGTTTCCAGCTCTTCTCCCTTCGTACAAAGCCGGGGTGGGCTGTGGGACACTGGTACATGGGGATTTGGGGCTTTGGTGGAGCTGGACACCCCCATCCCTTTGTCTGGGGGTGGAGATGCAGCTGAGCATCCCAGGACAGGGCCAGGCTGGCATCTCACAGGCTCCCAACAGCTGTACCTGCGGGGCTGTGGGGGCTGCTCCAGGCTGGGGGGCTGGACCCCAGGGGGCCAGGGCAAGCCCCTGCCCA
>NW_010433481.1:19550-21765 GCF_000710305.1 Buceros rhinoceros silvestris | reverse complement strand
TGCGGTGCTGTGGGTGCTGCTCCAGGCTGGGTGGCTGGACCCCAGGGTGCCAGTGCAAGCCCCTGCCCAGGAGCTGCCTAAATCCCTACCTGCAACCTCTTTCTTGCCCTAGACTCTGACATTTATGCTGAAATCCCTGATGAGTCCTCAAGAACAAGGTCTGGAGGTAGGTGCCACCTCCCAGGGTTCCCTCTTGCCCATCCCAGCACGCCAGCCAAGCCTCCCTCCTCCTCCTGCCTACCTCAGTTGTCCACCCCATCCCTCCAAAACTGGGAATACTGTTTTCCTTGTGCTGCCCACCTTATCCCATCCCCGACAGAGGGGCTGGAGGAACTGGGGTCACCTCATGGGCCATAGGGTATGACCCTGCCAAGTGGGTGATGGAGAGTGTTGGGATGCAATATCTCCCACTTAGCATGAGGGGCTCTGCCCATGGAATGGGCAGGGGGACAGGCAGCTTCCCGCCCACTGGCAGTGCCACCTCTGCCCTCCTCCCCTCTCTCTGAAGTCCAGCACTACAGGATCTCTCGGGAGGATGTCACCTTGGGCAGGATCCTCGGAGAAGGCTTCTTTGGAGAAGTCTATGAGGGGATCTACACCACCCCGGTGAGCATCCTGCCCTCTCCTTGCCCCGCCTGCCTCTTCCACAGCCAGAGAGGAGTGGGGTAACGCAGCCCCCCTTCCTCCTCCTCGCAGAAAGGGGAGCGGGTCAACGTGGCTGTGAAGACCTGCAAGAAGGACTGCAGCCCAGAGAACAAGGACAAGTTCCTGAGCGAAGCAGGTATGCCAGGAGGTCCTGCCCTTCGAGAGGGATAGAGCCTGCTCAGCAACCGCCAGGAGCTCACAGAGGACTGATGTGAGGAGGCCTGGGAGGTGTTTGCAGCATTGCAATGGTGGGGTGTTAAAGACAGGATGGCAGAACCCTGTCCTGGCATCTCCTTGGGACAAATCCCTATTGCTTGGGGACAAATCCCTATTGCAGAGCAGGAGGAGGGAGGTGGCCCACATCCTCACCCCTGTGACAGGGCTGATCTCCAAAACACGTCTTTTATGGGAGGGGTGGCTGTGGGGGTGGGGAAGAAAAGCTGCTGAATCCTGGTGTGCAAGCAGACAGGCACCACCTGGGTGTAGATCCCTGGAGAGCTGGAAACCAGGAGCCCCAACCCCTTTGGGGACCCCTTAGGCTATTGCTGGTGATTCCTCCTGCTTTGCCTCCAGCTTTATGGCAGAGACCTGCCCCTGCACTTCAGTTCAGGGGTCGGAGCTCCTGGACAGGGTAGGGGCATCACGAGGTGCCTGATGTGGTCTCCCTACAGTGCTGATGAAGAAGCTGGACCACCCCCATATTGTGAAGCTCATTGGCATCGCGGAAGAGGAGCCCACCTGGATCATCATGGAGCTCTATCCCTATGGAGAGGTGAGCTGGGTCCCACTGCTGGAGCTCATGCCATCCCTCTGCCACCCTTCCTGCCCCTGCTCAGTCCTTGAACCCACCTCGTTTGTCCTGTTGCAGCTGGGGCAATACCTGGAGCAAAACAAGCTCTGCCTCAACGTGCCCACCCTCATCCTCTACGCTCTGCAGATCAGCAAAGCCCTGGCCTACCTGGAGGCCATCAACTGTGTGCACAGGTAGGGCAGGAGTAGCTGGGCAGGGTGCCAAGAGGCAAGGGAAGGCAGGAAATGTGGAGGGGACAGACAGGTGGGGAGCAGGACTGGGCAGAGGCAGAGGCTGACAGCATGGAATCATGGAATCACAGAATGGTTCAGGCTGGAAAGACCTTTAAGCTTCCTTGAGTCCCCCCGTTCCCCCAGCACTGCCAGGTCCCCACTAACCCCTGTCCTTCAGCGCCACCTCCACACGGCTGGGAAACCCCTCCAGGGATGGGGACTCCACCACTGCCCTGGGCAGCCTGGGACAGCCCTGCACAACCCCAACAGGCAAGAAATGGTTCCTCAGGGACAACCTCAACCTCCCCTGGAACACCTGGAGGCTGGTTCCTCTCGTCCTGCCACTTGTTCCTGGGGAGAAGAGACTGACCCCCACCTGGCTCCAACCTCCTGTCAGGGAGTTGTGGAGAGTGAAGAGGTCTCTCCTGAGCCTCCTTTTCTCCAGGCTCAACCCTGCCAGGTCCCTCAGCTGCTCCTCAATGCTCTTGTGCTCCAGACCCTGCACCGGCTTCGGTGCCCTTCTCTGGGCCCGCTCCAGCCCCTCAAT
>NW_010433481.1:15744-19423 GCF_000710305.1 Buceros rhinoceros silvestris | reverse complement strand
TAGAGAGCAATGAGGACTCCCCTCAGGCTCCTCTTCTCCAGCTGAACAGCCCCAGCTCCCTCAGCTGCTCCTCACAGCACTTGTGCTCCAGACCCTACACCAGCTTCGTTGCCCTTCTCTGGACACGCTCCAGCCCTTCAATGCCCTTCTGGGGTGAGGGGCTGTGCCCAAATTGACCCCAGGATTTGAGGGGCAGCCTCACCAATCCATCCTTTCTCCATCCCTTCTTCCCAGCCAAGAATCTCTCTCCTTGCAGGGATATTGCCGTGAGGAACATCCTGGTGGCGTCCCCGGAGTGTGTGAAGTTGGGCGACTTCGGGCTCTCCAGGTACATTGAGGATGAGGAGTACTATAAAGGTAAGAGCTGTGTGATAGGGTTGGAACTCGTTCCAATGGAATCCTCCAGAATCTGTCTGTGAGGCCAGAGTCTGTGGTGAGACCTCCCTGTCCTGCCCTGCTGGGGTTGCTCCATCCCCCCTTCAGTGATCATGGCCATCATCTTTTCTCTCCCTCCAGCATCTGTCACCCGTCTCCCCATCAAGTGGATGTCACCTGAGTCCATCAATTTCCGCCGCTTCACAACGGCCAGTGACGTCTGGATGTTTGGTGTGTAGTGGGACATAGACAAAGTAGGGTCCTAGGCATCATCCACCCCCTGTGGCATCATCTTCATGCGCAGGGACAAATCCTGCTCCAGAGCAGGGGGTGACCCCAGCCTTGTCTTTGGGGAAAGGGCTCCTCGGGCAGAAACTTCCTCCAGTTGAACCATCATTAGGTGCTTCCTCCTCCTCTGGTAAATTCAAGAGAGTTGGGGGCCTCAAGCCTTTGCATCCATCCTCATGGCCCCTGGCACTCATCTGTCTGTCTGTCCCTAACAGCCACATGGCCACCAGCACCCAGGAGCTGGACTCCTTGCAGTTTCCCAGGAGAGCAGGCAGCTCTTTCCTTCACATTTTTCACCCAGGGACCAGAAAGAGCGAGCGACCATGACCCAATGTCACTCCACAAACCATGGCACCCAAGAACCCGAGCGAGGGGCTGGTCCTCCAGCTGTAGCATCAGTTGAATGTGCTCATGTTGCTCCTGCAGCTGTGTGCATGTGGGAGATCCTGAGCTATGGCAAGCAGCCCTTCTTCTGGCTGGAGAACAAGGATGTGATCGGAGTGCTGGAGAGGGGCGACCGCCTGCCCAAGCCCGACCTCTGCCCGCCCATCCTCTACACCCTCATGACGCGCTGCTGGGACTACGACCCCAGTGAAAGACCCAAGTTCAAGGACTTGGTTTGCAGCTTGAGGTGAGCAGGGAGGCAGGGGACTGGTGATGGGCTAGGGGGATCTGTGGTTTGATGGAAGGGTGGGGAAGTGGGTGAAGGAGAAAAATGAACCTGTGCAAGATTTTGGGTCTGGAGTTTACTGGCCAAGTCTGCTCAAAGGACCATTTGAATCATTAAATCACCGCCTGGTTTGGGTGGGAAGGGACCTTCCAAGCTCACCCAGTCCAACCCCCTGCAGGGAGCAGGGACATCTGCAATTAGAGCAGGTTGATCAGAGCCCCAAGGGACAACCTGACCTCCAATGGTACCAGGGATGGGGCTTCTCCCACCTCTTGGGGCAACCTGGGCCAGGGTCTCCCCACCCTCAGCAGAAACAATTTCTCCCTTCTCTCTATTTGAGACCATTTGAGCCCATTTGCCCCCAGGGTGGTGGTGCCTGTGCTGAAATGGAAATGCTTTGCTTCCCAGGGAGTCCTGACCCCACATCTCACTTGGGCCAGCCATGGTTTGCTGGTGTGGTTGGCCATGACCAAGCTATGACCTCCCAGTCCTCTCTCTGTGCTCTTCCCACCCATCCTTGCTTCCTTGTGTTTTCCATGACCCAACCAGCTCAAGCATCCCTGCTCTCTGGGATATGGGAGATGTACCAACACTCCCTCCTGGGGCTGTCACCCTCCATCTCCCCCTGCAGCGACATTTACCTGATGGAGAAGGAGCTGGCCAAGGAGCAGGAGAGGAACAACCGCCACCGGCCTCCCAAAATCGTGGAGCCACCGTCCTTCCAGGAGCCACCTCCTAAGGTGAGGCAGAGCCCATGCAGGTTCCTCTCCCTGCCTCCACCTGCCCATGGGTGCTGCAGAAGTGGGACCTCCCTGATCTCACACCCACCGTGCCTTTCTCCCTCCTCCACTCCCCGCAGCCCAGCAGACCCAAGTACAAGCCACCACCCCAGAGCAACCTCCTGGCTCCCAAGCTGCAGTTCCAGGTAAGGTTGCCCAGCTGAAGCATCCTGCAGGCACCTGAGCAAAGGCATTGACACCAGAAAGCCCTTTCTGGAGCTTGAGCCCTCAGGGGCTCATGGCTTTTGGGGCTCTGAGGTGCCCCACGCCACCGCCACAGGCCTCCCGCCACCTTGTCAGCAGGACCCCGCACCACTCGGGGCTCAGCCCTGTCCTGCCCTGCCCAGCCCATGTTTTGTCCACCCCTTGGAGCTGGTGGAGAGGTTTTTGTCTCAGGAAAAGGGAGTTTTCTGGGGAAACCAGGAGGAGAGGAGGTTTGCTGCTTTCTGGTGTTACCTGGACTGTTTGGCTGTTTGACTCTTCTGGAGAAGCAGAGATCACCCTGCTGCAAGGACCAGTGCTGGTCCCTGGAGCATCAGGGTGGAACCCTCAAGAGCAACTATTTTGGGAGCTCTTTTGGGGCTGGACAGCAGCACGGGAGGTCTCAGGCCCATGGTCAGGGCAAGGAGGAACCAAGCAAGGAGGAAGATCTCGATCCTGCTGCACAGACAGGCATGAGGGCAGAGGCTGCTCCTGGTGCGAAAGCTGCTCTCCCCTGTGTTGTCTGCTCCCTCTGTCCATCTGTCTGCACTAACCCCCACCCCGTGGCCTTGTCTCGTGCCCGTGCCGCCCCGCTGCCCGCCTGCAGGTGCCCGAGGGTCTGTGTGCCAGCTCGCCTACGCTCACCAGCCCCATCGAGTACCAGTCTCCAGCCAGCTCCCTGCACACCCCGCCGCTCAACCGCCACAACGTCTTCAAGCGCCACAGCATGAGGGTAAGAGAGGGATGCCCTCATTCCTCGGCATCCAGAGGACATCCCGGTGCTGAGTGGCCTTGTCCTGGGGACCTCCCTCATGGAAGGGATGCTCGCTGCATCACGCTCTGCTCCGCGCTCCCGCCTCCGCTGCTTCGAGCTTAATGCTGTTTCCAACCCGGCTGTGGGAGGGCCAAATCCTGTCACCTCGTGGGTGCTGTTTGGGGGCTGGAGGGATCGAGCCCGTAAAGGGCTTCAGGGTGTCTCAGCCCCTTGCCAGGCATATTTGCACACACGTTCTGGTGAAGGCATGTTGGTGGATGAGCAATTGGCACAGTGTCCCCCAAAACAGGCAGGGCTTTGGGTCAGCTCCTTGCACTTGGTGTTGTCACCTGAAATGCTGGTGGTGGTTTGCAGCCTGAGCTTGGTTGCTCCAGCCTTGAAATCAAGAGCTGGGTGTTTTGGGAGCACATCCTGTGCTGAGTGAATCTGGGCCATGGGGACGATGAGCTGCTCCCTAGGGTAGCCCATGGGAAGTGCCAGGATGGGGTGGTGGGAGACATAGGACCAGCAGGTGGTTTCCTCTCCCTGGAAACCCAAATGCTCTCTTAGTGTTGGCCGTGGGGGACTGGCGCATGGCTGGCGTGCACTGCC
>NW_010433481.1:12667-15654 GCF_000710305.1 Buceros rhinoceros silvestris | reverse complement strand
GAAATCAGGGTGGGGGGCTCTGACTGCTGAACCCCCTACCCCATCACCGCCGGCTCTGCACACCAGGAGGAAGACTTCCTCCGTCCCAGCAGCAAAGAGGAGGCCCAGAAGCTCTGGGAGATTGAGAAGCTCAAGATGCGACAGGTCCTGGACAAGCAGCAGAAGCAGATGGTGGAGGATTACCAGTGGCTGCGGCAGGAGGAGAAGTCCCTGGTGAGTGGCCTTGAGCTGGGGGCTTACAGTTCTTGCACCCTGATGAAAGTGGTAGGAGAGCTGCTGCAGCTGTCGAGGTTGCTCTTCAAGGCTGGAAAAGCCAGTTTTCCTTGGAGGAACAGCTCCTCCAGCAGCCAAACCTCTTGCACCTCTTTCTTTTCTGCACCTCACAGAGCTGCTTCATTTCATGTTGGATATTTTGAAACTCAGGCAATTTTTGAATGCTTGCAATCACTAAGTGAGCTTTTATGATGCTTTTTGAAATAAGGGCTGGAGGTAGTTAACGTGTGACTAACGCGTCAGCTTGTGCTGAGACAGGCTTGGCAGGAGACGGAAGATCTTTTATTTGATCGACTCCCGCAGCCGATAAAGCAAAGCCCAGCTCCCCTTGCTCCCGGGGATGCAAACAGCTTCTTGAATTAAGCTGCTTTGGAGTAGCAGATTGAAGTTTCTGGTACCCCAGGAGCAGGTGGGGAGCAGATAGGGGTGATGGGATAGAAACAGGACCAGTGATGATGGGCAGCAATGAAGCCCCTTCCCTCCCACATCCCCAGACTGCACGCCTGTGATGCATTTCATGAGTCTCCCAGAAATCAGAAAAATCCCTTTTTTCCTGTCTTTTACCTTTTTTTCCATGCCTCTCACAAAGCTTTTCCCCTTTTGCAGGACCCGACAGTGTTTATGAACAACAACCTTCCTCCGGTGAGTGGTGTGAGCCCCAGAGAAGCCAGGTTGGGGGGCATTTGGGGGCAGGGCATCTTTCTTTTGGGGGTGTCTGGAGATCCTCATTTACTTTGCCATGGCCAGATGATAAATATTTATATACGTGCCCCTCACATCGGGAAAATGAATCTGGAAATGTTCATGGGGTAAAATACTGGTGACTCAGGAGCTCCCGACCACAAACCCTGGGAGGGGATGGTGATGCCTCCTCCCTCCTCACTGCCTCCAGCCAGGACTTCATGCCTCTCATCTGCTGTTTCTTCCCCCCTCTGCAGCTGCTCCCAGAGAAGGAGACGGATTACAGTGAGTGCCCAGAGCTGCATGAGGTGGGGGGCTGCCCGTGGCCCCCACCCAGGAGCACCCCCTTTGGGGCTGCAAGCGGGGAACCTGCTCTGAGCTGTGAAGAGTCTTGGGGCCATATCCCTCCTGACTTTGGGATCATCCACGAAAGAAATCCCAGATCTTGGGGAGCAGCTTCACCTGCTTTGGGACTTAGGGGGGAGGTGGTGGTGGTGGTGGGGGGGTGTCTGCCTGTCCCGGGCATGGGGTCTGACCCAGCTGGGGTGGGACACACAGCTGCAAGGTGGTGTGGGACATGGTACGGGGTCTGCGGTGTGCCCACATGTCCGTGGGAGCAGCGGGAGTGACTATCCTTCCTTTCCCTTACTGATGGTGTAGCGGAGTTCACGGCCCCCCCCCAGAAGCCTCCAAGACTTGGGGCACAGGTAAGACCTCCCTGAATCAGGCCACCATGGTCCTGGTCCTTCTCCTTCCATCTTCACAGTCTCATTCCTCCACCTCCATCATCCCTCCACATCTGACCTCAAAAGGGTCAGACAGACCCAGCAGCATCAAGGCTGTGGGTGGGAGGTGGGTGGGTCTGGCCAGGGCTCCCCATAGGTGCTGGTCTTGCCCTCCTTGTCCCATCTGATCCCATTGCATCCCCATTCCGCAGCAGTCCATCCACCCAGCCCCCACCGCCAACCTGGACCGCACAGATGACAGGGTGTATAGCAACGTCATGGACCTGGTGCGGGCCGTGCTGCAGCTGAAGAACGAGATCAGCCTCCTGCCCCCGGAGGGCTATATCCTCATGGTGAAGGTAGGGAGGGGACACAACCAGCACTTCTACAGGGAAGCAGAAGCAGGTCCCACCAAGCATCCTTCTCGAGAAGGTCTTGCATATATAGGAGGGAATATTTCCAACATGTCCTTGGGTCCTTGAGTCAGTGATGGGAGAGTTTCCAACATGCCCTGCTCCTCCGCTGTGTTCTTGGGTCAATGATGGGAGAGTCCCCCACCATGCCCCTCTCCCAAACAGGATCCTTGACTCAGCAGCACAGACTATTCCCATGTACCACTCCCCTGTGCCCCCACCTGGCTCTGTCCTAACCCAGCCACCCTCACGCAGAACGTGGGTCTGTCCCTGCGAAAGCTGATTGGAAGCGTTGACGAGATCCTGCCTGTCCTGCCCGCTGCCTCCCGCACCGAGGTAGGACCAGGGAGGAGGAAAAGGGGTCCAGCATGGGGTCAGGTGATGGTGGCACCTCTGACTGTAACTCCTGTGTGTCATGGTCAGATCGAGGGGACCCAAAAGCTGCTCAACAAGGACTTGGCTGACCTCATCACCAAGATGCGCCTGGCACAGCAGAACGCCATCACCTCACTGAGCGAGGAGTGCAAGCGGCAGATGCTGACGGCCTCCCACACCTTGGCTGTGGACGCTAAGAACCTCCTGGATGCTGTGGACCAAGCGAAGGTCCAGGCCAACCTGGTGAAGCTGTGCTTGGAGTGAGGGCAGGGGCAGAGAGAGGGAAGGAGAAGGGGTGGGAAAGGAGAGGAGGAGAGGGACCGACCACGCTTCGGTCGGCAGAGGTGGGAGGAGCCCCCCCTGCCCCCCTTCCTCCGGCAGCCGCTCTTGTCTTTAGCATCATCTCACTGGTCTTTTGAAGAAGGGATGCATCTGGTGACTCGTCCCTGGAAAGGTCTGGGGGGTACCTGGCAGTCCTCAAGGGTGGATGAAGATCCCTCTGGCTCAGTGGCTTCTCACT
>NW_010433481.1:11016-12262 GCF_000710305.1 Buceros rhinoceros silvestris | reverse complement strand
GGTGGAGCCAGTTCCAAATGCCCATGACCAGAGCGTGCCCAGCCCCAAGCCTGCAGGGCATGGGGAGGGATGGGATGCCACACACCGCAGCCTTCGGTGGCACAAACCAGGAGAATGGTGCCTCTTCCAGCTGACTTTTCTCCAAGCTGCTCTGTGTAACCAACGACAGCAAACTACGTCTCTGTTGGGTTTGTGCTTCTGAGTCGGAAACTGTATGGTTCGGGCTTTTCCCCAGCATCGTCCCACCACACTGTTCATTCTGGCTGAGATAAATCATGCACAAAGTCCTGCTGTGCTTGCTCTTGCTGTCACCCTCCCCATGCCATGGAGACAAGTTCCCTGGTCACCAGTACCTCCTTAAAAGGAGTTAAGGGTCGTGCTGGTCAGACCTCCCAACTGTCTTGCTGGTGACTGTCCCGGTGGCAGCATCCCTGGGGGAGTTGCCAGGGTGAACCTCGATCTGCTGCATCCACATCCCCCCTGGAGGTCCATTTCCCTTCTGCTGAGCCCACAGTCCATAGGAGGGTCCTGGACTCCCCCTGCTCCCACCCCAAGGCTGGGTAGTGAGAGGATCTGCAGATGTTTGCTTTTCAAAGACTGTCAGGAAATCACAGTCAGTTCATCATAGAATCATAGAATGGCTTGGGTGGGAAGGGACCTCCCACCTCAGGGAGATGCAGCCCCAACCAGGCCAGGAATTGCCCTCGCAGAAGAGCTCTGCCCACCTGTGTGGAGCCCTAAATCCCATGTTGAGACATACACACATACGTGTGCCCACACCCACCTCATTTCTCAGCCCCATGTGCTGAGAAACCCCACAGCTTCACCATGCCTGGGCCAACCTGCCAGCACCAGAGCAGCTGCAGCACCCTTGGGACGGGCACATCCCTCATGGCACAGTTTATTCCAGCCCATTTCACTCCTGAGAGCACAAAGTGTTTTCTGGAATCTCTCAGAGTGCATCCAGCGATGCCTGGGTTAGTCTCCTGGAGGAGAAAATGCTGCTGGAAAATCCTGGTGTTCCTGAGGGAATGGAAAAGAGTAGACATCCTTATGGAAGCTAGAAATGAAAAGCTGGATGGCAGCGGTCAGCAGAGCCAGGTGGTTTGGGATCTTATGTGGGATGGAGAGGATTCCCTCAGGGTGAACCTCAACAGTGCAGGTTGTCCCCTCGCCAGCTGAGTCCACCAGCCTTGGCACAAGGCAGCACCGGAGTCCATGGGCACCATCTGGCTGTGGCCAGGTG
>NW_010433481.1:9588-10873 GCF_000710305.1 Buceros rhinoceros silvestris | reverse complement strand
GGGGCACCATCTGGCTGTGGCCAGGTGGTTTATCCCATTCTGCAGGGTGGTTTTCCCCTTTCAAGCCACTCACGTTTCTGGGTGGGCTGTCTCCACCTCCCTGCCACCCTGAGCTCTGGAGTGGGATGGGGTGGAAGCGACTGCTCATGCTGGCAGCTTGCAGCCAGACGCAGCTCTTGGGTTTTGGGTAGGACTTGGACGCAGATGCCTCTCCTAGATGCTTCCAGCCTGCGCTTGAGCAACGGAGAAGCTGTACTGTGCCTTCCTCAATGCTGGGATGGCTGCAACCATCCTCCCCACCACCCTCCGGTCACCCCTTGAGGCAGCCTTTGCTTCAGCCTGCATTTCCCATCTGAGCATTCTCCGTGGTTGCAACCATGTCCTCCCAGGGAGAGGGGAAGAGTCTGGCTGGATGTGGGCACCACCATGCCCTCTCCCCGGAAGGAGAGAACATGCATCACCTGCTGTCCCCACCACAGCCTAGCCCAGCCCCTAGATCATCCCAGCCAAGTATGGAGGGAGGAAGAGTCCCACGGTGCCCAGCAAGCAGACGATGATGAACATCCAGAGGAAGATGCGGTCGATCACCATGGCCACGTACTTCCAGTCCTCCTTCACCTGCCAAGCAGAGAGGGGCTGTGAGCATGAGCAGAGGATACAGCCCCCTGATTGGGAGGAACCCTTGGGGTTAGGAGACCACCTGGGGCTTCCTCTGCATCCACTGTGTGCCTCAGGGTGAGGAGATACCCTGTGACTTGAAGCAATCCCTGGAGCAGTGGGACTGGGGGATGGACCTCTCTGGAGAGGCTGCTTGGGGCAAAGCTAATCCCACCCAGGCTTTTCTGGCTAAAAGTAGGGTGCAGCTCCTGAGTAGGGTCCCAGGAGGGCAGGCTGGGCCATCTCTGCTCTCCAAGAGCAGTAGAAGGACCTCCAACATCCCCAAAGCCATCAGGGATCAGAGATGGAGGAACCTTCAAGTGACCTTGCGAACCAGGTGATGGTCGCTGATTTTCTCCCTGGCTTTGGTCCTCAGCAGTCAGGGAATCAGCTGAGGGTCCCAGCACTGACTCTCATAGAGGAATAAGGGGGCAAGAGGCAGCACGCAGGGTGGGGGACCCCCCTCAACCCCCAGTCCTGGTGGCACCCACTCACCGAGAAGTCAGCATCCTCAGCTCGCAGGTGGTCCGCAATGTACTGCACACCTTCCAGGGCCTTCAGGATGCTGGGGGACAGTGTCAGCTCCTGGTCTGAGCCTGAGTCTTCCTCCCCCACCTTGGGGGGCACC
>NW_010433481.1:4290-9429 GCF_000710305.1 Buceros rhinoceros silvestris | reverse complement strand
GGGTGCGCCCCCCCGACGCTTTCCCAGCTTGGCGCCCACAGCCATAGTGGCACTGGGTGCTCTGAGTGTGGGAGCCTGCCTGGGACATGCGGCTGGGGTATGTCTTCTCCTCCTCTTCTTCCTCTTCTTCTTCCTCCTCCTCTTCTTCCTCTTCTTCTTCCTCCTCCTCCTCCTCCCACTTGTCATCCACATCAGTCTCCAGCCAGCAGCGGGAGGTGCTGAGCCTCGTCCCCGGGAGGTCATATTGCCCTGCGGTCCCCTCTGGGGGAGGCAGCACTGGGGGTCGCTTCATGAAAAGCCAGCGAGGGATGAAGTCGAGGAAGAAGCTACGCACCCAGCGGGGCATCGTGTGGGTGCTGGGGGAGCGGTGGTGGACGTTGAGGACGAACACAGTGATGATGATGGAGAGCGTCACAAAGATCATGGTGAAGAGGAGGTACTCGCCAATGAGAGGGATAACCAGCGAGGTGGACGGGATGATCTCAGTGATGAGCAGCAGGAAGACAGTGAGGGACAGCAGGACGGAGATGCAGAGGGTGATCTTCTCCCCGCAGTCAGAAGGCAGGTAGAAGACCAGCACAGTCAGACAGGAGATAAGCAGGCAGGGGATGATGATGTTGATGGTGTAGAAGAGTGGGAGGCGGCGGATGACAAAGCAGAAGGTGATGTCTGGGTAGATCTCAGTGCAGCAGTCATACTTCTTGGAGTTATAGGTGCCAGTGGCATTAATGATGGCCCACTCACCACTCTCCCAGTAATCCTTGAGGTCCACATGGTGGTCCATGTTTTCCAGGTCAATCTTGGCCTTGTCGTAGGTCCAAGAGCCAAACTTCATCTTGCAGTTCTGCTGGTCGAAGGGGAAGAAGGTGACATCGATGCTGCACGAGCTCTTGTAGATAGCGGGTGGCACCCACTTCACTTTCCCATTGGAGAAGAGGTGGGCCTTGGTCATGTGGGTCACAGCAAACTCCCCATCAGCGCTGCAGGCGTGGAGAGATGGGAAGGTCAGAGGAGGATTAAGCATTTCCCCCAAGAAATAGGGCCAGGAGCTCCCTCAGCAGTCAGGGCCAGTGTGAGCCTTGATTTGAGGCTGTGACCACACTGCACATCCCAGCACGGTGCTGGCTCCACCTCCTGGGCACCACACAGAGCATGGAAATGGTGCATAAACACCAGACACAGGGAGATGAATGTACATTGAATTGTATCCACCAGTGGGGTGGGATGGGGCACAGGAGGCCATGGGGGCTGTCAGCACCAGGGAGCTGCTGGGATGGGATGGGGTGGGGTGGGGGAGCTGGCTCTGGGGATGCCCCATCTCAGCAGCAACACTCACTTGTTGTAGAGCACAAGGTCGGGGATCCAGATCATCTCAGAGGGCACCCGGATGGAGGTGACATTGTCAAATTCTGCCGGGTCCCAGCGCAGCTTGTAGTCACTCCACTCCTGGGGGGAGATATGGAAGGAAAGGCATCAGGTGGCCCTCGGTCTGGTGGGACCAAGCTGTCCAACACCTCCTCCTCTTCCTCCTCCTCCCCTGGTAGCATTCCCCAGAGGAACAGCACCATGGAGACGCCACCAAGCTCCCCTGGGCAGGGTCTCTCTGCCCTCCTTGACATGCTCCTGCCCTTGCCCAAGAGAGAAACCAGGCTCCTACCTGCTTCAGCCAGACATTTGTGGTCATCATTTGGTTCTTCTCATCCTGTGGTGAGAAAGAGGGAGAGATGATAGGAGAGAGAGCCCAAGGGTTTGTCCCATCAATGCATCGGCCCCCAAGTACTGCTTTCACTTTATGCTGAACCACCTTTGGGGTTCAGCTCCTGGGAGCAACTGGTACCAGTACAAGTCCGAGGAGATACTGTATCTACATGTGGTATCTGCTCACTAGATGGCAGCAAGAAACAGCATTTTTCAACGCACGGCTCTGAGCTGATGGACAAATGCACGTGGACAGATGGATAGATGGAGAGATGGACAGGTGGATGGGTGGAACGGTGGACAGATGGATAGCTAGATAGGTGGACAGATGGATGGGTGGATGAATGGGTGTGAATGGGAGGAATGAGCAAGGGATGGATGGACAGACAAACCCAGAGGTGCCCCACAGCAGGTAGATGGTGGATCAAGACATGGTGAAGGTGGAGACCTGCAGTTTTCCTTGCTGCTTTCCTGTTTTCAGGGGGAGGGAGGGTTTGGGATGGAGAGGAGGGGTGCAGACATCCCTGCTCAGTGGAGACCTGATGGAGACAGGGTGGGTAGTTTGTCCCTGCTGGAGACAGCCAGAAGGCTGCTGGTGCCCAAACCCGACCTCCCAAAGGGCCTTCAAACTCCGGTCTGGCAGACTAGTAGGATCAACTGGTGAATGCCACACGGGACTGGCTACACACCACGTCGATGAGCTGCGCAATGGAGAGCCCAAACTTGACGATGACCACATCGGTGGTGTTGGGTACCGGCCGTGACCAGCGGTTGTAGCCCGTGAAGAGGTGCTTGAAGAGGCGCTCCTCGGCGTGGCTGCGAGGCTGCTCCCGCAGGCAGGCGACTGCAGGGAGACAGGGATGGAGGTGGGGAGAACTTGCCGACACCCCCCACACCATCCACACCGCTGCACCCCACTGAAAAAGGTGCCTGTTCTGGAGGCTAAACCCCACCCTGGGATGGAGAGAGGGGAATCGGCCACCTTAAAGCTGTCCCAGGCTCCTCCCAGGGAGTGGAGAAAAGTGCAAGGTCAACCTGGCTGAGAAAATCACACTCTTGGGAGGTCCCTCTCCCAGTCCGCTCCAGGTGCAAACTGGTTTAGCTTTGAGAAGTGGAGGCTGACCCAGTCCTTTGGGATGACTGCAGCCTGCCCAGAGACCATCCCTCAGGCAGGGCTGGGAAGGAGGACAGCTCCCTTTGCTCTGCTTTGGAATTGCTGGTATTGGTAGTTGGCACCGTCAGCTTGTGGCGCATTGCTCGGCTGTCCTTGCGTGCTGCAGAGCCCCATAAATTTCCAGCAGCAAAACGAGAGAGGCCGAGGGAGGGAGGGGTGGAGGGAGGGAGGGCTTTACACAACAAAGTGCAACCAAAGAGATGTTATCTGGGTGGCTCTGCCCCATAGCATGCCCCGTGCCCCATGCAAGCTCTGCCCAGCTGGCAGACAAGCCCAGCAAGGGCCCTGGTTGGACTTTGGCCGGGGACTGAGGGTCTCAGAGGTGCTGAGGAGGGCTGGTCCCAAGTGAAGGGACAAGTGAGGTGCTCAGCTCGTGGGAGGTCTTGTTTTGACGGTGAGTGGAAGCAAACGCCTTTTTTTTCGCCCATCCCTCCAAGATTTCTGGCTCATGTGGGACTGTCCCGGGGTCTCAGAGCTGCATCTCCTGGGAGGGGTGACCCAGAGCAGACCCAGACCCAGACCAAGTGTCTGGGGTGGCATGAAGCTGCTCTGCAAAGACATGAACCCCATCCCAGCATGGCATGTGGTAGGGGACACCATGCCAGCATGGATACTGGGGATGATGAGACTGCATGGGGGAGAACTGGTTTTCCATGTGCATGCACCACAGCCCACTCAGCTTCTCCTCCTCTCTCCCCAAATTTAGCCCCACCCAGGACCCCAGTGGGTGACACCCATGGGAACACAGGGCTCGAGCAAAGGGAATTCAGCCCAAAGCTGCCCTTACCCGCCTGGAAGGAGATAAAAAACCACACGATGAGGGGGGTGATGCCATGGGACAGCCGCTCCATGCTCCCTGTGCTGGTGTCCCCCATGGATCCACTCCCAGGGAGGGACAAGTGGGAGCGATGAGCGATGGTGGTGGGAGTAGAAGCTCAGCAGGGAAAGCCACTATAGGGGGCTTCCAGCAGGGTGTCCTGCGTGTCCCCACCACTAGCGAGAGCTGGAGGAGCCATGGATGGAGCTGGATGCAGGCTGCGAGAGCCTCAGTGAGGACACAGCTGGGCCAGGGTAGGCATGTGGTTCAGGATGCTCTGCCAAGTCACCTGCCCCGTATTTCAATCCTGGAAAGAGAGCAGAGAGCAGCACTGTCACCGCAATGCCACCGCGGAGCAGGTCTGGGAGATGAAAGTCCTGCTGAGGACTCTCAAAGCTGCTCCCAGCTGTGAGCAGGGCTTGGAGGTACCACCATGGCAGAATCAAGGGAAGATGCCTCCAAAGTATCTGCTCCCTGTTTCACCAGTGCTCCTCAGGCAGGCAGGGCATGGGTTTGGGCAGCGTTGGTCAGGACCCTTCAGTTAGAGGAGCAATGGGGAGACCAGGTATGCCCTTGGGTGATTTAACAGCACAGGTGGAGCCTGGTGCTTCAACCCTTACTGGGGTAACCAGAAAATAACTGGTTTCAACCATTCTTCTACCCTCCCTGACTCGAAGCTGCTTCATGCCCTGGGAGCGAGGGAGGGGAAAGCATCTTGGCTGCTCCAAGAGGCTGCTCTGCCCTGAACAGGCTCCTGGGGCTGGTTTCTCCAATAGCCTTCACCTCTGAGAAGAGGGATCATCCTTTCATGATCAATCCATCCATCCATCCACCCATCCTTCCACCCTTCCATCCATCCATCCATCCATCCATCCATCCATCCATCCATCCATCCATCCATCCATCCATCCATCCATCCATCCATCCATCCATCCATCCATCCATCCATCCATCCATCCATCCATCCATCCATCCATCCATCCATCCATCCATCCATCCATCCATCCATCCATCCATCCATCCATCCATCCATCCATCCATCCATCCATCCATCCATCCATCCATCCATCCATCCATCCATCCATCCATCCGTCCATTCGTCCATCCATGGATGTGTTTGGTTCCCCTCCCCACAGCAAATCCCTGCAAAGGGAGGAATCACTTGCTCTGCAGGGGCCCAAAAATCTGCACCTGCTTACAAGGTGACTCCTCCAAACCTGACCCGTGTCCCCAGGAGCAGCCTTACGTCTCCAGGAGACAACTGCCACCATCCCCGAGAAGGAGGTTCCCAGCCCTGATATTGCTAAAAAACTTCTTTAGCTGAAATTCCTCCCTGGCCCCATAAAACCACGAAACCCTCCTGAACTCATCGTCATCTTCTGCGCAGTTTGCAACTGATTAATACCGGGATGGTGGAGGGGAGGAGAAACACCAGCCACTGCGCTGAGAT
>NW_010433481.1:3927-4222 GCF_000710305.1 Buceros rhinoceros silvestris | reverse complement strand
TCGTCATCTCCTGCGCAGTTTGCAACTGATGAAGACGGGGATGGTGGAGGGGAGGAGAAACACCAGCCACTGCGCTGAGCTGGAGAGAAAATGATGGAGGTGCCTCTCCTGGATGAGATATTTAAATATATCGGGAAATATGGGGGGTCCTGGGAGAGCTGCTCCCACTCTGGTCACGCAAGTGGGGGGTTTCATGGGTTCTCCAAAGCTCTGGTAGATATTGGAGAGGGAAAGGAGGTGCCTTGGGTGATGCCAAGCTGTGCCTGTATGTGAAAAAAGAGGTTTGGAGGGATAC
>NW_010433481.1:3527-3893 GCF_000710305.1 Buceros rhinoceros silvestris | reverse complement strand
GGGGGGGGGGGGGCGGTTAGATGGGAACTTCATGCCGAGCTGGGAAACTTTCCCTGCCGCTTCCTCCCGTTTGCTTCCTGAGCCTCCTCAAACCGCTTTAATCCCAGATAATTGCAGGAAAAACCCAGCTTCTCTCCTTCCCTCCCAGCTGGGACCCAAAAGACCCCCCTTACCTGCCGCAGAGGGGTTCCCCAAACCCCCCGTTCCCTCCGCCGTGCCAGGATCGGGGTGTTGTGCTGCGACGCAGGTGCCGGCGAAGACTGGGCTGGGGCGAAGGATGTCTCGGCTCTTACTCGAAGCAGTGACGACACGGGCTGGGGGAGGAGGGAGAGCCACGGCCAGGCAGGGAAGGAGGGGGGGGGTGGG
>NW_010433481.1:1522-3493 GCF_000710305.1 Buceros rhinoceros silvestris | reverse complement strand
CGCGATGACCGGTCTGGGGCGAAGGATGTCTCCGCTCTTACGCGAAGCAGTGACGACACGGGCTGGGGGAGGAGGGAGAGCCACGGCCAGGCAGGGAAGGAGGGGAGGTGTGGAGGATGAGGGGGAGGAAGGCTTCCCTGGTCCTCCTCGCCCACCCCTGCATTGGGAAGGGGTTTCTCAGGCCTGGGGAGAGGGAAGGGGATGCTGGGCTTCATGGGTGAGGATGAGGAGAGAGAGGGAAGGAAGAGTGCTGTGGGGCAGCAGGGCCCGAGCACAGACCGGGGCGGTGTGGGGCACCTTGCATGGGGGACGTCGGAAGGTACGTCCCTCGGGGCATTGCAGGGGCCATTGTGAAGGTCCTGGCTCTTGCCCCAGTGGGAGGAAGCAGGGGGCTGCTTGCCCCAGTCCCCACCAGACCATGGCTTCCCTGCTTTGCCCCACAACCCTGGGCAGGGGGCTTGATGCCAACCTTCCCATGGGCAGAGCAGCTCCAGGGAGCTTCTCCCTCTTGTGCCAGGTGACCCCATCTGAGGAGGTGGTGACAGGGATGGGGACAGGGCTTTGGTGGGCAGGAGAAGTGGTTCTTCCAGCCTTTCACCTTCCTTCCTGTTAGGAAATTTAATGCACAACCTTCCCGCTAATGGAGTCCAGGGCTGCAATTTCTAGCCCTGCGGGACCTGCCCAACGATTTCCTTCCTCTTGGGAGACAAATGAAGAGGCAGACCCAGACATGGAAGGGGACCTGAATTTGCTGCTCCCCTCCAGGAGGCTGTTCCCGCCATCCCTGGCATGCTGAAGGGCACAAGTCCATGGGGAAGAGGACCCTGGAGCTGGCACCCTGCCATCCCATCAGCCCAGCCCAGCTGGTACCAAAGCCAGGCAGATATTGGGTTGTCTTCTTTCCAGACCCATAGCCACGAACGTCTCGCCGACACAAACATCACACCGGGGCATCCCAGATGTCTCAGCAACGTCATGAGTGCATCAAATCATCTCATTTTGGAATCATCGATGTCATGATTGCATCAAACCACCCTGGGAACCACACCGCAGCTCTGCTGGGCTGCAGAGCCCCATGTCCATGCTATGGGGCAGAGCCCTCAGGTCACGGTCACAGCCCAGGGCTGCCTGAGAGGCCGAAGGGAGGGTGTTCAGAGTTGGATGGACACCTCAAAGCTGAGGAGATGGGGAAGGAGGGAAGATGGAGCAAGAGAAGATGGAGCTAGGATGATGACTTGAAGGCTGGAGGATGGTGGGAAGCATCGTAGGGTCTATCTCCTTCATGGGGCTCCAGATCAGAGTGGACTCTTTTGGAGGTGGAGGGGCTGTTGAGACCTCACCCATCCTCCTTTTCCCTCAGACAGCAGAGGACGGCGACCAAACCGACACAGAGATGCTGCCTGGCAGAGCGCAATGCATCTTTATTCCGCTGCCTGCAGCTCCCGTGAAGTGCCACTGCCAGGGGGGTGTCCCACCCTCTCGCCCACCCTTGGGGTGCACCATGGGGGTAGTGGGTTGCCCTGAGCCCGATGTGTTGGGGTGACCCTGGCCGTTCCTTCCAGCCTCTGGGGAGAACCTCTGGGTTTACAAACACCGGGGGATTTTCTGCCTCCAGCTGTTTTTTTTTTACCATCCCAGGGGCAAAAAGGCTCTTCCAAGCCTGGATCAGGCACTCCCAAGGACGAAGGATCAGCTGGGGGCAGTGGATTAACTGGGACCAGCAGCAACTCTGCCCACATCAATGGTGGAGGACAATGCTGCTGGACTACCAGCGAGATGCAGCTGAGCCTCCCAAAATGCTGGGCTTGATTTTTAAGAGCCCCGTGCCACATCTCAGCTCCCGAGAGCAGGTGGATGAGCCAAGACACCCCAAAAGCCAAGGAGATGAGCAGCGTCGGGGTCCCACCAGCAAGCGAGGCCACACATGGGGTGACACTGAGCCTGTCTCTGCTGTCCTAGGGCTCGGCAACA
>NW_010433481.1:731-1394 GCF_000710305.1 Buceros rhinoceros silvestris | reverse complement strand
GCCGAGCCCTGCAGGCGCCGGCTCAGCTCTGCGTGGAGGCGGCGGGAGGTGTCGTCAAGGGTCTGGGCAAGGTGGCCGGTGAGACGGAGCATGTGGGCCACCATGCGGACGCCCTTCTGCAGCCTGGGGAGGGGTAAAGCGTGGCCTCAGTGTCCCCTGTGTCCCTGGCAGGGGGGTGTGGAAGGTGATACTGCCAGCTCAACCTGGGAGACGAGGTCCTTCAACTCCTCCATCCTGGTGAACGCTGCTCCACCATCACGCTGTGGCTCAGGTTTAGGAGCAACAAACCCCCTTCTCCTGAAAGCCCTCCCCCCCACCCCACCCTCAGAGGACCCCTGGCCAGCCCCGCTGCGGTGGGTATAGGGCAGGGATGTTAACGGCATCATGGACACTAACAGCAGCGGTCTGCTGAGCGTCCAAACCCCAAGTGTCGCCTGAGAGCCACCATGAAGGCTGTGGGACCCTGGGACATCCACAACCCACTGGGCGGCTGCAGCTAGGGGCTCGCTCCCACCCACGGTGTTTGGGGCATCAGCTCCATGGAACATCTACACCCCCTTCCCATGACACTTACTTCTCCTTCTTCTTGGCTGTCAGTGGGTGATCGGCCTCGGCCACGTGAGCCTCCAGCTCCCTGCGGACGTTGTCCAGGCTCTCCTGAAA
>NW_010433481.1:0-542 GCF_000710305.1 Buceros rhinoceros silvestris | reverse complement strand
CGGGTCTGTTTGTCCTCCAGCGTGGCCGCCAACTCCACATCCTTCAGGCTCGTCTTGGTGTCCTGCAAGAGGTTCTTGAGATGATCCAGCTCAGCGCGAGAGGCAGAGGCAGACGGCCTGTGGGGGCTGCAAGGGCTGGGGGTGTGGAAGGTGATGCCACAGCGCTGGGAGTCCTGAAGGGGGTCCCCATGCTGGCTGAGGTGGTACCCCAACTCCTCCTGGGTGATGCTGGCTGTCACGTCTTCTTCTGGGCCCCCCTGAGCGGTGGCAGGGAGGACAAGGGTGCAGAGCCCCATCAGTAGGCACCAGCGGGGCGGGCCCCCCACCACCATGGTGTCCTGCAGGAGCAAAGACAAATGGGGGGCAGAGGGGGGTTTGAGGCTGCGCCTGAGACACCTTCTGAGAACCTTTTGGGTGCCCCCCACCAGTTCATACCAGTAAAATCTCCAAACACCTCTATTTTTCCATGCTTATGCACCGCTGGCTGCTGGGATTTGGGGGTGCCATACCCCACCCCTCTCCCCACACTGGGGAGGACCCCC
>NW_010433480.1:14976-16138 GCF_000710305.1 Buceros rhinoceros silvestris | reverse complement strand
CGTCCGCCTGCTCCGCAGCGCTGCTCCCACCCCTCCACCCCGCAGCCGGTGCTGATGCCGGGGACTGCCCCAGCCCGGGGGCACTCGGCCGCGTTTCAGCACGGTCACATGCGGTCCTCGTGGGCCTCCAGCCTGCCCAGACCCCGGTGGCGGTGTTAATCTGAGCCCTTCCCTTGCAGCAGACGGAGGAGGTCTGGCAGCACCCTGCCATCACCTTCCCGACAGGTAATTTCTGCAGCCGCCTGCCACCACCTGTCCCCGTCACCATGGAGTGATTGAGCTTGTGGGGCCTGTTAGGACTCTTGGCATAATGCTGAAATTGTAAACTCTGATTGTTTTCCATCAAAACTGCAATTCCGTTCATTTGATGTTCACGTTCAGCGTCGTCTGAGCTAGCACGAGCGCCATCCCCAATCCAGGGCTGAAATCAGCTTCTCTTAACTCACAGTGCTCCTTCTGGGTGATACTAGCTTGTCCTTTATCTACTCTTCGTTGGCTCTCTTCTCCAGCATGTCTGTAGGCAAACTGTGTTGCCCCACAGAGGAGAGAAGAGCTCCTTCATGGACTTCATGGGACAAGGCCTGAGGAAACGAAGGATTCAGAGGCAGCGATCTACAAACTTCTGCCCATATCCACCTCTGTGCCACCCCTGGTTCGGCCACAACGGGATTGGGGAACTGAACCAAATTCAGAAGAAAAATGTTAATTAGGCTGCGGGGATACTTATGTTTAATTACGTTCTTGTTGGTTTCAGAAGAAACAAAATGTGTTTCCTCTTCACCTGGGCTCTGACCGTATAGGACTCATTTAGCTTTTGGGAGAGAAGAGAGCAAGGTGCACGAGTCAAGAGAATATGAAGAAACAAAATGATTCTCAAAGGGGTGTTAATCAAAGTCTTCTCTTTTATTGGAATTGTTGCCGTATTTAGATAATGGAGTAGAATTGTCATAGGAATGAAAATCAACTTCCCCTTCTTCCCAAGAAATCAAAAAATTGTGGCTATGTACAGAATTTACAATTATATGCAATAGTTTACCGTTATTCCGGACTCCAAAATTTGAACTCAGAGGTAAAAACATCCACACTGAAGTCAGAGCAGGAGGTGCCCATCCTGCCCCTTTCGTAACGTTCTGTAACTCACCGGACGACTTTCAAACGATTG
>NW_010433480.1:13202-14913 GCF_000710305.1 Buceros rhinoceros silvestris | reverse complement strand
CCATTTCGTAACGTTCGGTAACTCACCGGACGACTTTCAACCGATTGCTCTCCCGAGGGTGAGGAGTTCTCCTCGCCAGAGGTCCTGCTGCTGCATACATACGGCTCCATCACCGACAGCCGGAACGATCACGCGGTATTCCTCTCTCAGAGGGGCAGCTCAGCCGGAATGGCCCAGGTAGGCAAATGCGCTGAGGTGTCTGTTTTCTGTTGGAGTCAGATGGAAGATGATGCGAAGCGGGTGTATAATTTACTGACAGATCAGGAGATGTTAGGAGTCTAGTGACTTTGGGATTTGGATGGAAATCCCATTTCATGAATTTGCTTACTATTTTTTGCCCTTCACTTACTTACAGAAGCTTCCTTTGTTCTCGTGGATTATTTGGCAGAAAGTTTTTCTGGTTTGGTTCAAGCAGCTGTAACTGCGTTCAGTCGGCACTACAGACATCCAGTTTCTCTTTAAAAATTGGAAAGCTTGAAGGGTTCTGAAGTAAAGCGTTCTTATCTCTAACTTAACATTGAACCAAATGACCACAGAGGATTTCTAAGATCCATGTGCTATTCAACGAACTGGAACTTAGTCCTGGTGTGTTACTGGTAGGACTCCTCTTCTTTACTCAGCTTCATTTTCCAGTCTGAATCTACACAGCTCCTCTGCAATAAGGAAAATTGCTCTGAGCTGGTTGGAGATTTGCAGCAAAGGGTGCTGGAATGCCCCCATGCAGCTAATGAGTGGAGGTGAGCACACATGGCTGCACGACGGCCTCTGTAACCTGAACTGTTGGCAGGCCCCTTCCCAGAAACCCTGAGACCAGATGTCCTTGCTGTGCACCTCAAGCAGACAGCTCTGAGACGATGCAGTGTGGAAACGGCTCTGCCCTATCAGCCCGGGAGGAGTCCTCCTAAATCAAGGTGAAGTTGCGACGACAGCACAAAGGTAGACTGCTGCTGCCACCATCGCCTGGGTTTGGCAGGTAATTAGCAGCCTTCAGTTTCCTTATGCAAGGGCATAAAATGTGTCGTAATAAGCTGTGACTTCCCTGCTTTCGGCGCCTGACCATATGAAAAACAGTTAACCGCCAAAATCTGCTGCACAAACATGGTCCCGAGGGCCCGTGGCAGGCAGCAGCAGCGCAGCACTGTGAGCAGCACTGTTTCATTGGTGTTCTTCCTGCGATCCGGACGCTCCCCAGGTTTACATGTTAGCAGCCTTGGCTTTTTAATTAGGGGAAGGAAGCATCCGTAAGCAGCAAAACAAAACAAGAGGCTTGAAATCATCCTCGTTTTGTGTATACAGGATTTCTATATTCATCAGTACAGAAGCGATTGCTAAACAGGTCCTCACTACGTTTACTTGCAATTCAAAGCGAGGTGGTTATTACGCAAACAGGTTAGCTTTGTGGAGGCATCTCCAGGGTGAGCTTAACCCTGTCCTGTTTGGTTCGTCTTGTCTAAGTCTGATAGGTCTGTAAATGTTCATGTTGTTATACAGCGCTACAGAGTTATCGGCCACGTAGTGCGGCGGATAGTAGTTAGCCTGGATGGCTGCCTGTGGCGGCGGTGGTGTGAACGAGACATAGCCGTGGAAAGAATTAACTCTCTGGAGAGCTGGCTGGGCAGTGAAGTTGCTGCTGAACATGAGAGTTCTTGGGTTTTGCTTGGTCTGGTGGGTGCTGCCAGCTGAGAGGCTGCTGAAGGGATCAGAAAGAGTG
>NW_010433480.1:5287-13082 GCF_000710305.1 Buceros rhinoceros silvestris | reverse complement strand
GTGTTGGTGCTCTCCTCGTTGCTGTCGGGGAGGCTGTGCTGGGGGGCCCAGCTCTTGCTGAACAGGAAGGGCATGGTGCGCGGTGGAGACTTTGGCCCCCTCACTGGCTTGGACAGTGCGTAAAGGTGTCGGAACTCTTCATCAAACAGCTCCACAACTTGACCCGTGAACTTGGAGAGGAGGTTGCGGTGAACCTGGCCGCATAACCACGTGAAGCTGGAAGGAGAGACGGAGGTAAGGGTTAGCATTAACGTCAGCCCTTAGGAACTGGAAATCCCCACGGGGTGGTGCAAAGCCGAAGCTGCTTGTCTAAACACAGGATGAAGATGGCGTCGCAGTTGAATTTCAGGTCAGTTCACATCAGTGCTCTCTGACTTGGATCAAGCTTTGTTATTGCAGCTGCCTCTAAAACCTTCAAGAAACCTTGTAAAGTTACACAACCTCCTAAAGGGAGTAGTGATCCAGATCCACTGCGGGACAAAACGTCAGACACAATACCCAGGGTCTGGGTGTCTCTTCCATGGAAAGAAGTCTAGACCCCTCTTTTGGGTACCTCTCTTCCACGCACAGTGCTTGAATTCAGGCTCTACCGTGTCTTGTCTGCACACACATAAATTGTACCTTCCCTGCAGAATGCCAGGCCAGCTGGTAACTCTCACCCACTCGAAACCGACATTAGAAAGACTAGTGAAAAATAACCATCCTTTGGTCCCATTTTGCCCTACTTTTTCTGCATTGGTCAAGAGAAACCCACAAACCCCAACCTCCCTGTCACATCTCACTCCCACAAAACAAACCACCACCATCTGACAAGCGCTTATTTTCTTCACTACAGAGAAAATGAACTTACAAATATTTCCTACAGCCTTTCCAAAAATAAGACTACTACTTTGCTATGAAGTGAGAAACACCACAGTGGTTTTCGTTCTGGTAGTCCAGAGACACACCTTAGGACACCCCATAGCTTTTAAATGATTTTGCTTTTATGAGCTTCCCTAATTCACTTGGCAAACATAAATTTGTGCTCTTCTTCAAAACCACAAGCCAGCCTGATTTGTGCTGTGCAGGCTGCCTTGTCTGAGCTGTGGCAGCATCCATAAAACGAGCACAGTTGAGAGAATGAAGTGTAGGCACTCCCTCAGCTGACCAGGGCTGGAGCTGTGCAGCAGAGGACACGGGGCAGCGCTGGCTTTGAACCCAAGGTTACTCTGTGTTGGCAAAGCTCTGCCCCAGTTATTCCTGCGTGACTCTATTAGCTACGCTGGATTTGCACAAGGATTGCCAAGAGCCTAATCTGGCTGTAGGTGTGTGCACTTCAAATCTGGTTCCTGTCAGGTTTTGACAAAACTCCTATGAAACTCAGTGGGACTGACGGCCTGAGCTGAGGCTAAGGGAATGAAGACAGGCGATTTACGTCTGCCTGTTCGGAGCACTCTTCGAGAGGGCTGGGTTTGGGGCATACAGTGGTTTTATACTGTTGCTTCAAGAGCTGGGGGAGGAGAGAAGAAATCCCTAGTTTAATGCCACTGGGCAATCCTGCAATATATGCTGTACATTTTATGATTTGACACGAAAATATACAGAATATGCAAAATTTACAGTTACTGGAACAAAGGTACTTCTCGTCCCCTTTGTTCAAATCACTCTAAATATGGACAAAACCTCGGGAGCCGAGGTGAACTCCCTGCTGTGTGGGTAACATCTGCTATGCTGGCTCAACGTTGTCTTTACTGACTAAGAAGCATTCTCTAAACCTTTGCATGTCCTTCGTCTGACTGTGAGAGAGATAATAAACCAGGAATAAATACAAAACCAGATGCAATTAGTCTGGGATGTCTATGCTGAAGGTTACAAACTCATCAAAGGCTGAGGTGTGAAGTGGCAGGTTTATATTTTATGTGCTAGAGATACATCTAGTTTATAAAAAAAGTTTAGAGAGAAATAAAAGTCAATTACACTTATTAACACCCAGCAAAGTCAGAGGAGAAAGCCTGCTGTCACCACTATTGATAATCTACTTCCACACGTAACTTCCTAGAGAACCTGATGGTCAGATACTCCTTTGTGGCACAGATCTTATCTATAACCCTTGTAAACAGAGAAAGTTCCATCCAATTAACAGCCCAAAGATGCTCCATGGACTGATGGCAAATGGGTCAGCTGTAAAACAACAAAGCGAGACCTGCGTGATTTTAGACACGTTTGTGGACTTCGTGTAGTGAGTCACAACAATTTACATTCCGTGCACTGTGCTGAAGAACAAGGCAGAACTTGACATAAAGACTGAACAAGTTTTCATTAGCTTCATTCTAAGAGGAAATTCTTTGGTTAGGTTTTAGGCCCTGTTTTGATCCTTAGTTTACAACTACGGGTGCTCTTTCGGGAAGGGCTCCAAGAAGTCTGTTATTGTCGCTATCTGCCCAGAAGGACCATTTTTTCTGCTATGCCTCTTTGCGTGAAGCACATCAGGAAGAAGAGAAGGCACAAAGAGTTACTGCCTAGCTTGGGGCCAAAAATTCTGTCAATACAGGTACTCCTCAGCCATCTTTCAGGGCTTTGTCCCAAAACCTGCGCCGTGTTTCAGATCCTCTCATTTATGACTGTCTGAATCAAACCCCACCTCTCCTGTCCGATCTTCATTTGCACTGGACTTGTTTTTCCCGAGTGTACCCTTGGCATTACTGCAGCTGCAGTTCATCAGGGATATCTCATCCCTTGTGTGTACAGCACTACAGTAACAGGCAGCATCACACACATGTAATCTGAAACCCCAGGACTGAGTTCTCCGGCTGAGCTCTGGTTTGAATTAACCTACACGTGAGTGTTGCCTGCGGCTGGGATAACCTCTGCATGAGAAACCCGCCCCAGCTGAAGCCATGCTCCTGGCAAAGCACCCCTGTGTTAGGTGTCGGGTGCTGGCTCTGAAGGGGACAGTGGCTTTCAGACTGGCAGCCAGGAAGGATCTCAGCTGCCCCTTAGGATCAAGGTCTATGCTTTCTGCGGTTTTCATTTCGCCATCTTTAGGAGCACTGAGTTCATGCTCTATCTAACTTCGAATTTGTTTTTTAAAAAAGGAGTAATACAGTTATCATAGGGTGGGGTAAAGTAACGCAGAGACAGCAAACAGAAATACTGCATCGCAACCACACACCATAGATATTGGCAATAAAAGCTGAGAGGAGAACTGTAGCACTTGTGCAGACACAGGAGCGAAATAGCCTTCAGAAGCTTCACAGCTCTGGTCTGCCTTGTGTGGCAGGACCACGCTTATCCACACTGATCCAAGCAATGGCTTTTTAACGTGGTTTAAAAACGGTTTTAACGGTTTTAAAAACTGTTCCAGAGCAGGAGCTGCCACAAACCGAGTGGTAGTTCCTTTGCCTCTAACTAGTTGCCAGGTTCAGTCCTCTTTGTTGTCCATTAGACGAACACTTTGGGTAGAAACAGTGAGCCAAGGCCCCTTCTGGAGCTGTATGTCCTGAAGGGCTATTTTATTTCCTCAGCCTGTTCCCCCCACTGCTATCTCAAAGCCGTGCAGAGCGCAGCACATCAGAGAAATTTGCTGTTGTATTAGTTTTAAGATCTTTCATATCAGTTTTAAGGTCTATTCCAATTGGATTTTCAACAACTGTGTTACAGAAGAGCTTGAGTCTGTTTTACTCAACATCCATCTTGTTTATACCTGCAGAGGCTGGTGGATAAGGTTTAGGGATAACAGAAAACTTTCAGATTCATAAAGTGAGAGCTATTAAAGCCTATAAAAATGCCACCTACTGATAGACAGCCATAACCCAAGTGAATCTACAAACTGGCGCTGAGCATGCTGAAGTTAAATAGTGCACAGGTTTGGACGTCACCACCCTCTCTGCTTGCTCTCTGGGTAGGGGCTCATATAGTTTGACAAGGCTCCTGAGGTTAGAAGATGTTGCAACAGCAGTAGAGAATGACAGAAGTGGCTCTGCACAGGACTTCGAGGGGTTTTCTTTTCTTTTCTTTTTTTTTTTGTTTTTGGATTTAAAAGAGAAGCCAAAAGGAAGCTTCTAGACTGAAGGAAAGAGATCTTGTTCTGTCCCTTTTCTCCCACATGTCCTTCACTTCTGCTCCCTATATAAATCTGTTGTTGCATTTCTACACATCCTTGGTGAGGCATTAAAAACGCCTGGAAGAACCAGAAAACCACAGAGCAGTCAATAAAAAAAAGCAAACACTGAGTGAGCGTTCACTCATTTTTGTCTGATGGTTCATTTGGAAACTGCATGAAAACTGGATGCCTGCCTCTGTGGTCAGCTGAGCTCCTGCAGCCTACGCTAACCCCACGTACCCACCTTTACCTTTGTTACTAGATAGTTACGTAATCTTCCTGGTGGCAGTTTTACTGCACTAGAGGCATTTAAGCTTCCAAATCATAAACTGGGATTAAGAAAAACAATCTCAGCCTTTTAATTAAATAATCACCTCTTGTCTTTTTGTATCTGTGGTTCTAGGATACCCTTGGTCATTTGTAAAGCTTATCTCTGCGGCCATGAGGCTTAGGAAGTTCACTTATTTGATGCAAGCTCAGAGTCTCCCAAAATTCTCTGACTGGAGGATCTTGGACCTTAATTAAAAACCCAGTTGTTATGGTGCTACATCCTCTACCTGAAATAATTATAGGAGCACAAAAGTGGAGAGTTACAGCTCACAAAAATAAATAAAGAAAAAAAGGGAGGGTACAACAGTCACGTAGACACATACTGCCTACCTGTTACTACCTGTTAATGAAGCACAGGAAAAAAAACAGCAAGTCTCTGAAGTATTTCTGTTTTACTTTTAATCACTAAACTTATCATATGGATCACAAATCCTCAGATAAGCTGATTGATGTATGCCACATTAAGGGATGACCCTGAGGGAGATGGAAACGTACCAAAGGTACCATGATCACAGCATCTGAGGACCCAAACAGTGGAGAAAGCATAACACACATTTCTAGTTCTGCTCCAGGGCTGCTCCAGTTTACATTGGCTTCTGCACATTTACACTAACTATCACTCTCCATAAAGAACTAACATCAGCATTAAAGCGAGTTAAAAGGATTATTGAAAAATGGCACATATTTGAAAACATGAAGGGTTTTGTTCAAAAAATACTGTTACCCAGACAAAATTTTTACGGCATATTTTTATGAAGCAATTTTAAGAATCATAAAAGAGCACCTAGAGGTGAACTGTAAGGGATAACCTCACCTGTAAGATCCTGAGAGTACATATCGCCAGTCAGAGATAAGAAATTTTTCTTGTATTTGTCCTGAAAATTTCCTGCCTGATTTGGCACAGTAAACCTCTCCAGTAACACTGCGGACTGAAATATTCTGTAAAGGAAAAAAAAAAGAGAGGAGCAAATTCCATTTTCTAAAAATTAAGAACCAGAAGGAAAAGGCCCTTTCCCTGCACTGCCTTTAGCTCCTCACTTCCCCTGTGTCTGTTATGATTTCTTCACGGACTCTCCAGTTTTGTGTTTGAAGGTTTGGGGCCAGAGGAAACCTAGTCAAGCTCTCTCACCTGCCAAAGGGTTACTTGTTGCGGTGGGGATATATACCCACATGGACATTCCCGCACATGGAGCTGTGCTGTGTATGTATCAACAACTGATGCTACCCCAGCCAAAACGAGTACAAGACTTGTCCATAGCTGAGAGCAGCCTGTGACCCCCACCGACACCCATCAACAATCTCCCTTCGCCACGAGCTGTCTTGTTTGACGTTGGCTATGGCTCAACATAGCAGGGCAAAACCTTCGCCTTTCCGATCCACCTGGTCCTGCAAGGACATCCGTGCTGCTCTTCTGGTGCAGCCCAGATGAAATCCTGCTGTCCTGCAGGATCCGATGCAAGTACACGTGTGAGTGGAGAAGGAGGTCAGTTTGGCCCGTGCAACGCTCTGCACTGTCCTTGTACCTGAGCAAGTGCACTTAAGGCAGGCCAGGCACCGAGATCTGACTGCTGTTTGTACACACTCTTTGCAGAATCGAGGCCTCAGTAAACAAGTGGCACCAAGGATTCGGCTCACGCATTGCTGAAGGCTGTGTATTGTAGCAGCAAACTTAGGAAAAATAGCACAGGCTTGTTCTTCCTAAAGCGTGGTGGTTACCAGACATGCAAACACTGTTATGAGCATGTTTTATTAATTTCAGGTTTTTTACACATTTGTGGTGGAATTCAGCTGTTGAAACACACGTGTTTGGTGCATGTAAGATGCCCTCAGGTCTCCTGCCTGCCCGCCATCTGCTGTTCCAGAAGACTGTTGCTTCTGCGGCATCAGCCATCCCCACAAAGATACCACAGTACAGCTTCTCAAGCAACAGAAATTGTCCCTGGAAGGTTATTTTTAAGGTCAGTTCCCTCTGGCAGAGACGAAGGCAGACTAAGCTAACAGCCAGCTAAATTTGAGGCATTATCTTTAAAACAGAGCTTAAACACATTTAATCAGAAGCCACCTAGTACAACCAAGGTACTGCCACGCGAAAGAGTTTTGTGTTCCTGCTACCTGTGGCTGCCATTCCACAGCTGCTGCAGTTTTCAAATGAGAGCAGCTGTAAAGCTGCTAAGGGACTTAAACTCTGTTTTAAGACTTCAGGGCCCTGATTAGTTTAATCTAAGGACCTAATGGAAAATCCTTAACTTCCTATAAAACCCATGGGAAAAAGCAGGCATCTTCAGAGAAGAATTAGGTGTGCTTAACCTACCTCTGGAAATCTTTTTCTCCCTTTTAATTACAAGGTGGACTGACCCCAGCGTAGCCACGCTTCTAGCTCAAAGTGCCTAAGATAGGTAGGCCAATCCGAGCCTAAGAGCTTGTTGTGGTTTAAACCCAGCTGGCAACGAAACAGCACGCAGCTGCTCTCTCTCTCTCACCCCTCCCCGCCCACTCCAAGGTGTGTGTGTGTGTGTTAAGGTAAGGAGAGTTTACCTGAACACCACAAGGAGTGAGAGGACGCAATACTAAAGCGAGTGATATACAATGTGCTGCTTAACGCTGCCGTGCCGAGCCGCAGGGATGAGCCCCGCTGTGCCAAGCCACTGTTTAAAAAATCTGTCCCCGCTCCCAGCTAGGGCCCCCTAGTATGTACTGGGCATGATGTCAGTATGGTATCGAATAACCCATTGGCTGGCTCGGTTCGGCGATCCCGGTCGTGGAGACTAACCCCATCCCAGCCAAACCCAGGACAGAGCTTCACAGGGACGCAGTACCTTGAAGAGATCCTCAGCAATTTGTAATTTGTCGCACATCTCCGAGAAGAGGTTTATATTGCTGTGATCGAGCAACAGGTAGACAAACACCATGCGCTTGTTAGCTGCCTCCAGGAGGTCACAAAGAATCTCAGTGTCTGTGAACACATCCATCACGATAGCGAGCACCTAGGGGAAAAAAGCAGAGGCATTGGCAGAGCCGGTTTACACAACTTAAGGCTGCCTGTGAGGCCACGGCAATGTAGTTTATTTGTTTTAAAAAAACATTCCAACAAACACAACTCTTAGTAGATAGATACCTCTTCTGTTTTTCTCCCTAAGTGCTTGAACTAGTAAATCGATGGGACGCGTTGCTTCATTCTTTTATTGCTCACATAAAGCCAACATAACACTCAATGTACGCACTTCAGTTAAGCTCTTTTCATCATAAACCACAAGATGACCCACGAATTTGTAGGTGAGATTCCAGGACTGGGAAATACATTGAAATGCTTATCGGACACTAATAATGACGTAGCTAAAATTCGGGACCGCAGCCCATGCCAAACGGCTGGCTGGCTTTCCTAAG
>NW_010433480.1:549-5186 GCF_000710305.1 Buceros rhinoceros silvestris | reverse complement strand
AGCAGGAACCGCCGGATGACACCTTTTTCTGTTAGGACTTACACCTGGAATGGTCCTGCCTTTGAATCCTCCCTCTGTTCTTGGTGGTGGAGCGATAGACTGCAGCAGCTCCATCTTCGTTTGGTTTTTTTCATACTGATTTATAAACCAGCTGTTTAACCATACAGCCATGCTCCCCAATTCACAGTGTGTTACAGTCTCAGGACTGGGCATAAAAGCCCCGACAGCTACTCAAACGCACAGCCTCCAGCCAGAGTGGATGGAGGGAGCTGTAAATGTGATACAAAACCACTCCCATGCTCTAACCCCTACGCTCGGGGTTGGGCACAGCTCCTCAGTGATGTCTACTCTTGTCCATGGAAAGGTTCATCTCTCCAGGGCAATTCAGCCCAGCTAAGACCTGACTTGTCTTTAGAAGGTGTCTGTTTGTCCATCGGCTAGAAAGAGAACCGTTGATACTTGCACTCACAGGGTATTATCTTAGATCAAAACAAACTTTACAGTATCTCTGCAGATCTGTCTTGCTAAGGGCTTCCAACTTGGACTGAATCTTACTCCAAAGCCTATGCCCACCCCTGCCAGCGAGCATATTCCCTTCACCACTGTGAGGAAACCCTACAAGGCCAAGCACAGCCCGCGTGGCCACCATCCTGTTCAGGCAAGCCAAATTATTTGCGGAGCAGTGAGGATCCCACATCTTCCTCCTGCTGCCAAAGCACGGTGCTTCAGAAAGGGCCTTGCCAGTGCTAGGTAAGCAGCACAGCTATGTCCAAGAGCTCACTCACTGTTAACACTCCTTGCCTTTTTAACAGCACAATATGCATCCAGCTCCAGTGTAGCTCCTGACCACGCTCCCTAGTACTGCTTTCTCACCAGCTGTTCCCGTTGGGATTTCTGCACCTGACCCTCCTCTCTGACTTGCAGTACTTGTCGCTTCTTTTGCCCAAATTTAATTTTATGATCCGTGCCTATTCCACGGGTGTGTTAACAGCACCACTCGCCAATCCTCTGATATCATCCCCAATCTTCACTCTGTTGTTTAAGTTGTTAATGGATATATCAAATACTGGGCTATGCAGGATGGACCCTTATCGGATACTGATTAATAAGTGTTGCCATTGAAAAACTGCACTCAAAAGGCAATTGCCAAATTGATATGAAGTGTTGCTCTAGCACCCTCTTCTAATGTAAACTAGATGGTTAAGAGGGTCACATGATTTATATTACATATCCCACATTTTCCCCTACAAGTTTTTTCCTTGAGACAGAAAATTGGGGTGGGTTGATGCTTTACTGACGCTTATTTTACCATTCCAGAGACATTTCTTCTGTGGTCTTACTGTATCTTCCTAGTGCCAGCAGCTTGAAACGGTTGATCTCTGATTCCCCTGACGTGCTGAACACTCGTAGCCTTTCACAGGGCAGTTGCCAGCAGGGATTCTTCTCCCCTGCTGTTACACCCAGCGTTGTCAGGCCCAGCACTTGTCCTTGCAGGAGGGTAACAAAGCAAAGGTCCGTACTGCCGGTGGGCCTTTTTTTTTTCCAGCCTGTGCCTCACAGCAGACTCTACAGCATGGGGTTGTTCCCAGCCGTTCCCCCGTAAAACTGCTAGCGGTGTCTCCAGTTTACAGAGGGGAAAACTCCCGGACGATGGTAAACACAGCCCTGTAACATCACCTACTTTTTTTCCAGGAAAACAGGCGAGCTGCCAGAACACGACAGCAACTTTTTGTCCCCCTCCAGCTGCTCAGCTTCTATTTTTCCCACGCATGAGCACCCTGGCTTGTGGCTGGCACCTCTGTGGCCCCCCTGTCACCTTGTCTGTGGTCAGAGGCATAATCCCCACCTTTCCCATGTGCCAAGTTACGCTGCAGAGTCTCCGTATGGAGCCCATATGACATCTTTAGTACTACTGACAACATATTAGGGTGAAAGGTAATTTTTTTTAATATAATTTCCTTCCTCTGGGGACAGCTGCTGGCACACCAGCCACACATGCCCTTCTCCAGGCTCCCCTTCACCCACATCTCCCACAACCCCCTAAAACAATCGCTAATGGTTCAGAGCTCACTTTAGCTTAATTCTCATTACTGGTGCAAGATCTGAACAGAGCAAACCATCCTGCTGGTGATGCACGAGAAGGGACAGGAGCCCAGGGCCTTTCCTATGGCACAGTTGCTCCACTGGGTTAATGACAGTTTAAAAGAAGAGGGAATGTTGATTTTTTATTTTTAGTCACCCGCATTAAAAGGTGTTGGCATAAGTACAACAACAACAGAAAAAAAAAAAAAAGCACTGCCTGTGTTCAACAACAGGCTCTTTCCAGCCTCTTTCTGGAGCAAAGCTCAAAGCCAGCGCACACGGCTGGCTCAGGTCACACACCACGTCTGCCTGACCTCTTTAAGAGCAGGGAGACAACCGAGCACAAAGGGAACAGCAATTCTCTCCCCATACCTGAGTGGTCTTGTTGATGTACCGGCGTATGATGTCTCTAATGTTGCTGTTCTTCTCTGTTTGGAAATACACAGTGGCGGTGGATTTTTCCTTTAAATAGGGCTTCTCTGCGGTAATCCACGTGTGCAGCAGAGCTGGCTCGCTGCTGTCAGAAATGGTGGGGAAGTAGGTCCCTGAAGGGAGCGACCTGGTGTCGTTCTGCCTTGGTGCAGCCGCCCCATCGGCGGCCAGGGACTCCTGCGCGTAATAGGACTCCCTGGCGTTATCCTTGATGTACTGAGCTTCCACCGAGGAGAGGAAATCCACCTCGCCCTCTTTGCTTAAAGTTTCAAGGTAAGAGTCTGTCCCACCATCCAGGAAGGCATCGGTTGCCAACCTTATGCTTTCATTGTGGCTGAAATCCGCTTTGGCCAGCTTCGGGGACTGGCTCTTGATATCCTCCAGCCTTTTCCTTATCTTGCCCATGTGTCTGGAGTGGCTCATGGCTCTGTGTTGCAGCAGTCGATCCGCAGGGCAGGCAACATGCATATGCGCGGCACAGGCAGCGCAGTCCTCCTTGTTTGGAGGCTGCATTCTGGCATAAAACCGCCTCGGCTGAACGAATTAACTATGAATAAAAATAAAGAGATCTTATTACCGCAGGCAAATTCACACTCCCTGATTTCTTTGGTACACTTACCTTAAAAACCCCCCTTGCTTCTCAAGGTGGAGGTGTACTTCCACAACGATCTGTTTCCAGCTCAGACACAAGCACAAAGCTGATTAGATTGCTTATCTGAGAGGCACCCACCTCACCCCCAGGACATGCGAAGGATTTGAGTCCAATTACCAGGGCCCTCTGATTCGACTGTGTTTCGCTGGCTGTCGCATCCTGTGAAATGTGAGTGAGGAGAGCACTCAAGCAAGAGCAGGTAGGCTCCCAAGCATCATTGCACAATCTTCAAAACAGCTTGAGGCTTCTCTGTCTTGCCATAGCATTCGTTAGGGAGCAAAAACAACTCTGACGTTGAACTGGGACAGAGACATCAGCCATGTCCATACCTTCGGAGCAGCAGAAAGGGTCATGGGCTCTCGTCGGCACCTACATGCTGCCAGGCAGGCTTAAAAATAGACTGGAACTTCGTCACTGTGCCCCGTTCATAGTTTGTTGCTATTACCATAGACGATTTACCCCTTTATTTCTTTAAAGCTTTGTGACTACGCCATCCTATTAAAAGAAAAACACCCCTTCCCAAACATCCTGAATATTATGTGGAGGGAGGGTTGTGAGCTGGCCTCAAAGCATCAGAAATACAAACACTCATCACCTGATTGTGCACATCTAGGGCTGTTTGGTCGGTTTCTTTTTTTTTTTTTTTTTTGTTTTCCAGGCTGCAGCTTCTGGAGTCACGTTGTCACCGTGGCAGCTCGGCTGCTGTGTCATTAGCAGGACAGAGGCGCAGGTTCGCAGCGGGGTGAGAGGCACGGCGCCTCGGGGAGCCAGGCTGACTGGTATGACAGCGCGGGGCGAGGAGAGGCAGGGCGGGAAGGCTCCCTGCCTGAGGTACGCCATAAATACCTGTGTGCGTGCTTTTACGCAGAGGCACGTGTGACACAGTTTTCTCACGCAGCTTGCGTTTGCCCTTGCCCTTCGTGGCTCTGTGTTTGTGCACCGGCGTGGCATGGCTCTGGAGGGGAGCGCGGGATCAAGGGGACAAGCCAGTCTGGGCCCTTGCCTGGGGTACGGGCTGCCGAGGGCACGTCTGAGCGAGAGAAGGATCCTGCTGCTCGGACCAACGCTCTCGGGAGCATGAAGCGACAGAGGCCCAGTTTTTCCAGGGCCAGCTTTCCAGATTCTGGGTCTTTGTCTATGTCGGATGCCTTATGGGGTTAAAAAATACACATGAGGATGACACAAACACACATATATATATGAAAAGAGAAATGGATATGGAATGGTTCAGATCTTAATCCTGGAGCCACGGAGGGCGTGAAACACCCACCTGGGGGCCAAGGAGAAGTGGTAGCGGGGCTGTCCCCAGCTCCTGGTGTGATTTAAAAAACTATCCCGTCCCTCCCTCTGTCCCCCACATCCGCCTGCAGCTGTCAGACGCGGCCAAAAGTCACTAATTATCTACTGACCTGTTCTGAGCAATCATGCAGAAAATGATGCCGCCTAATTATCCTGATGTGCAAGATCGCAC
>NW_010433480.1:0-357 GCF_000710305.1 Buceros rhinoceros silvestris | reverse complement strand
CGTGGCCAGCGCTGTCACCTCTGGTCCCACACGGTTACCCAATGTCCCGCACAGGCATCCTGGTCCCCACATGGTCACAGCACGGCCCCATGCAGGCCACCCAAGGTGTCACCACAGGGCCTCACGCTATCACCTCGGGGAGCCCCTGTCGTCACCGTGAGGTCCCACACGGTCACTCCCAAGCCACCGCAGGATGCCGCACAGTCACCCCGGGGTTCTGCAGTCACACAAAGCCCCACTCCGGCTACACGCGGCCCCACTCTGCCGCTGCGGGGTCCCACACGCGCACTCCGCGGCCCCACTCGGTCACGGCGGGTCCCTCCGGCACGGACCCCACTAGAGCAGCCGGGGGAACGG
>NW_010433479.1:24082-28701 GCF_000710305.1 Buceros rhinoceros silvestris | reverse complement strand
AAAACTGCTTATTTATTTAATCCTTATTATTTAGTATATTTATTTATTTAGTATAAGGCACAAAACCTTACTATTCCTGAGTCGCGATGAAAACTATTGCACTTTGTTACATATTTTCCATCATAACTAAAGTAAAACATGTGAGTGACCATGCCGTCCCTTCCTGCAACCCAACACCAAAGAATCCATCCATCCACAGGTCCCTGCAAGAGCAACTTAACTGTCACTGTTTTCATGTTATGATTCTGTTCCCTGGAAGGGCTCAGATACACGAAATGACCTTAGGGGCAAAGAACATAAACTGCCCACAAAACTGTTTGAAGAAAAAATGGCAAAAGTGACTCTACCCATTCTCACCCTATGGTAAATCTGAGATGTGGAACAGGAAGAAGGAAAGAAAAAAGAGAGTAGGGAGCAGTGCCTGCACGCACTGCTGGGTGCTCAAGCAGTTACCAGGGAATCGGTAGAGTACTGCAGATCCATGTTTTTGACTTTTTACTGCTCACCTAACTAAGCCATAACATAAATAGATCTGGCATTAAATAAATGAAAATTATTTGCAGTGAGTGGGAGGCAAACAAAGGGGCCTGGGCTTTGCATATACCTTGGACCAGAATTCTAAAGCCTTTTGCTTTCTTACAGAACATGGTATTAAAAGGCTTTTTAAAGAAATGAAAAGAAATTCGTAAGAGTTAACTCCTGGAGAACCAAAAAAAGCTTGAAATAAAATCCTCTCACCAAAGACGGAGACCACTTGCCAACAGAAGTGTTGATTAATGACCTGTTTCAATCAAATATTTAAGCCATTCTTGTCTAAACTGCATAAATATAGAAAAAAATTACTAAAAAAAGCTCTACGTATTTCTTGGCAACAGATTATTTGGTTTGGCAGAGTGAAAAACATTTTCGTAGGATCTCTGATGGAGCTTAGCAGGAAGGTAATACACACAAAGTCATTTGACTTGGCCGTATGAACTGAGTGGCTGCAAAGCGATGAACAGTAACACTACATTTATTTTCATAGTTATAATATTTCTGCTATTTATACGGTATTTTTTAAAAATAAGAGCACTTTAAGATTTTCCTCAACAGAATCCTAAGAACTTACAGCACCCGTGGAAACACAGTCCAGTGCTGTACCGAACTGTCCAATGGGCCTTGCATTTGAGAGCAGCCAGCCTTCCCCCAGGCTGTCAGATACGCTCTGCTTTTTAATTCCACGAAATTCTGGGAGGCTACAAGGAGCAAATGCATGTTTCCTCTGTATTTCCTTCTGCCAATTCTTGAATTAATAAACTGTAAATAATCTTTAAAATGCTACAGACACTGGTGTTTATTGCACTTACCATGGTAACGATATGATGATTTATGGCATGGTATGGCAGTGAACACAGGACACGTGATCATGGCTATGTGATTAAAGACATAGCTATAAAAACGGCCAAAGCAGCAAATCTTTGAAAATGGACCATTAATTTATGACTATATACTCCAAATAAGTAACTTCCAGGTATTTGAATATAAATATTGGTGGTGTTACAAGGCTTAATGATTTCCCCCATTTATTAGTAGCTCATTCCAAGAGCTCAGGACTCTGGCAGAAATCGAACCTTTCATTACAGCAGGGAACTCAACACTAGGGGCTCCGCAGGTCTCCCTCAACAATGTACCTTAACGAATAGATGTCACACATTAAGAGGACAGACAACAACCAAAAATGTATCAGTCTTTCAGATTTTGGAAGCTGCGACTGGAGATGCTCACGGAATGCAACCTCTGTGCAAGCAGTTGTTGAGAACTGCACCAATGAGAGATGCACCCTGAGTAATTAAGAAGAAAAGACACTACAGATTAAATAAGAAAAACAAAACAAAACAAATATTAAGAAAAAAAAGAATACTTCTCATCTGACTTTAGGAATTTGATTATTAGCTCGACTCGACAGATCTAGCAATGGAATGCCAAAAATCACAAGCAACGATTCTGGTCACTGAAATTTCAGGGTCAGGTCCACTGCTGAGGTGACTTTGCCTCAGCTGGGTCACTCAGCAGAGGATCTGCCTCCCTGAACTCCGGCAAGTCTCTTCCACTTAATAACGGCTCTGCTCTCAAAGCATTTTGTAATCGTAAACCAATCGGTAAATTTTGCAGAAGAGATGGATTCCAGCAAACCTTGCCGTGTAATTTTAACTGTGCATATGACAGTGCCAGTGTGCAGCCCACAAAGAGGGGTGGCAGCAGGCGTGTGGTGTGATGCACAGCACTTCAACTCCTCAGCACAGCTCTGGCACACAGGATCGATTTTGGGCTCCAAGAGCAAACTGAATATGGACAAAAACGCATTTGGGGTCAATCCCAACATTTCCCTCAGCCTAAAAATAAATATTTCACACCATCCAGTATTTCTTCCCTCATTTTGATTTACAGGTTTGAATAACATAGAAAAATTTGGTCTCCAAACACTTCTTTTAATTAAAAATTTTGATAGATAAGATGTCTAAAGAAATATTTTTACGTCCTCTTTTTTGGACTTCTTGCACATTCGTTTGAAGAAACTCAAATTTGCATTTTGTTAGTGTGGTGGGTTGACAGTGGCTGGATGCCAGGTGCCCATCAAAGCCACTCTATCACTCCCCCTTCTCAGCTGGACAGGGGAGAGAAAAATATAATAAAAGGCTTGTGGGTCAAGATAAGGACAGTGAAAGATCATTCACCAATTACCATCACAGGCAAAAGAGACTCTGTGTGGGGAAAATTAATTTAATTTATTACTAATCAAATCAGAGTAGGATAATGAGAAATAAAATGTAAATCTTAGAACAACTTCCTCTCACGCCTCTCTTCTTCCAGGGCTCAACTTCACTTCTGATTTTTCTACCTCCACCCCGCCAATGGCACAGGAGGATGGGGAATGGTGCTTGCTGTCAGTTAATTGTACATTGTCTCTGCAGATTCTTCCCCTTCAGGGCGAGGACTCCTCATCCTCACTCCACTCTTCCCCTGCTCCAGTGTGGAGGGACAGTTCTTCACGAACTGCTCCAATGTAGGTCTCTTCCATGGGATGCAGTTGTTCAGGAACAGACTTCTCCAGCACGGGTTCCCCATGGGATCACAAGTCCTGCCAGGAAACCTACATCCATGTGGGCTCCTCTCTCCACAAGTCTGCAGGTCCTACCAGGAGCCTGCTCCATCACAGGTTTCCCACGGGGTCATAGCCTCCTTTGGGCATCCACTTGCTTCGGCACAGGATCCTCCGTGGGCTGCAGGTGGATATCTGCTCCACCAAGGACCTCCATGGGCTGCAGGGTCACAGCCTGCCTCACCATGGTCTTCACCACAGGCTGCAGGGGAATCTCTTCTCCCAGCACCTGGACCACATCCTTCCCCTCCTTTCGCACAGACCGTGGTGCCTGCAGAGTTTTTTTCTCTTGCTCCCAACTGCTGTTGTGCAGCATCTTTCCCCCTTTCATAGATAAGTTATCACAGAAGCACTACCACCGTCACTGATGGGCTTGACCTTGGCCAACAGTGGGTCCAACTTGGAGCTGGCTGGCATTGGCTCTACTGGAGATTGGGGAAGTTTCTAGCAGTTCCTCACAGAAGTCACTCCTGTACCCACCCCCCCACTGCCAAAACCTTTCCATGCAAACCAAATACAGATAAATAAACTCTGCAGTTTCTGCATTTTCACTAAGCTTGCGAGAACTAGTCTCACTTGTGCACAAATGATGATCTTGTATAAACATACAATTTAAAATTTAAAGTCCTAAAATTCAGATTTTTTTCCACTACGTCAAAGAAGATGGTGATGCTTTCTCCCCCAAAGAAACCAAAATACAGTTTGTGTATTATTTAAATTAATAACAAATTACGTAACTAGTAGAACTTGTATTACGTTACATTCCCGAAGACAGCAGGAAATACTGAAATGTCAGGGGAAATGCAGATAGCAGAATGTTATTAGTCGTATTAGTTTCTGCCCAAAAGATTAGTTTTTGTATCTACACACTTATTAGAAGCTTTACCAAGTGATATCAATTGGCAAACACTTTCTCATTGTATCTAAAAGATAGCATTAAAGATGTTTGGCTGTTGCACAACGTTTTATACCGGGCACTGCATTTTCTGAAGTGCTGAGGAGACTTTGTGATAGGTCTCAAGTTGGGTCTCAGGAGATTAATCATCTTTTGAAAATCCAAGATCCATACTTGGGCCACTCTGTTCTCCAGCAATAGACTGACTGATTTGTGATATCTGGTGTGAAAGCGTGATTATCTCACAGCAAAGAAACAGAAGACCTGTCCTTAAAGAAAAATAAAAAGGAATATTGCTCAAAACTGGCATTCAGTGAAGATGCTCAACACTCTACAAGTGGCTTCTCTTTATACTTGGTGTTTCTCACTGCTGCTCCAAGAGCTTCATTTTAACTGAGTGTAAAGAGCCACCAGAGAAGTAAACCTTGCAGGTCAGTCAGTTTTCAGGTGTTCCCCGCTAGTGACTGTACCAACGTGCAGCCTCAGCTCTTCCTCCAGTAGACACGTTCTCCTGAAGGGAAGCTTTCACACCTGTGCCTTGGCAGACCAAAGCAGCTAACGTGTTCACAGTCAAGCTGTGTGCGG
>NW_010433479.1:13918-23947 GCF_000710305.1 Buceros rhinoceros silvestris | reverse complement strand
TCCAGCTGTGTGGGGCAGCAGTAATTTTTCATCTTGTGCTGAAAGGTCTTGCAGACACAGTGCAGAGCTACCAAAACCCCTGCAGCCGCTGGCAGAGGTGTGACAGTCCTGGACACATCTTGGAAATGTTCCTCAAGCTGCTTCCCCAAGCAGGGTTGGAGAGCATTGGAAGAGTTGATGACAGAGCTGGCAAACATCTTACACTTACGGAAGTTTTTTAGAATTAATGTCTTTCCAAATTTTGCACTGATCCATTTCTCAATTTTCATTTATCCTAGCAGACTATGACCAAGTCTTAGGCAAATATTTTCTTCTGGAACAGAGGCTGGGAAGATAAACTCACTGTGTGAGTACTGGTAGGCATGCCCTGCACCGCAAAAGACCCGAATTTTTACCTTATCTGAAGACTAAGGGCCCACTTACCGGCGGAGTTTTCATTACACCTGGACGGTACTGCTTTACAGACTTTTATTTGTTTGGAAACAGAGATGTCAGTATACCTTACCAGCTTCATTTTTCTTCCTATATCTGCTGCTGATTCTTTTTCAGACTTTTCTTCAAACTAAAATAAATGTACTGAGTGCAAAGGCAATGTGTATATCTGATGTAATTGCTAATTTTAGTTGTACTACAAAGAAATATACACTGTCAGTGTTGTTTTTTATATTAAAAACGTACATTTGATTGTCTCTATTGGAAAGAAATCAGATGCTAACATATTAATGGTGTTTTAAGTATCACAGAGATAAACACCAAAAAACTGTAAGACTAATTTAGGGATTCTGACAGTGATGCATTGTCATCTTTTTTTTTTTTTCAGAAAACAGCTTTAAAGGACAGCCTTAATAAACACAAAATAACGAGTGTCCCATCAGAATTTCTTTAAAAGTTCTTGTATAGAATAACCAGATTGCCTTATCTATTCGAAGAAAGTAAATTTCCATGAACTTGGACCAAAATCCACATGTCCACAACCCATAGTTCTGGGCAGCAGTGCTAAAATGTACTAATTTGAGTTAACTTTGCTACAGTATTTCAAGAAGAAAGGTTGTTCTTTTTTCTCTCCTTGGCAGATTATTTTAAGGTGTCAGTTAAAATTTTTGGCACTGACACGAAATCTCTCTACAGAAAAGCCATCCCTATTCTCCACGGGGCGGTTAAACCTAGAAGCAGTAGACTTCGTTCTCCACTAACTGTGATTTTTCCACTATCCAGTTACTAAAATTTTCCACCATGCTCTTGACAGCCTTGTTGGCTCTGCCTTAGCAGAAGAAAGGGGTCTGCTCATTTATTTTGTCTTGATCACATTTTCATCACGAAGGAGGAGGCAGCCTTCAGTACGCACTGCTTGCTTTGGAGCAGGGAGGAGCGGTAGCCACAGCTGTACTGTGAACACATATATAGCCCACAGCTGTATATTTCATGGGAAGAATAACTCTAATAACAGTAGTAATAATAATAATAATAATGACGATGATGTGTGCGGTGACATTTACAATGCAGGAAGTTTTTCAGACCAGCCTTGACTCTAAGCATCCCCATGTGACACTAAAAAATGCCCCTGAATGGTCCCTATCTGGAAATGAAGATGAATATGGACCAGTATCTCTTTTCATAAAGACTGCTGTCTTACCACAACAAATCCCTCTACTCCAGTGTGTCTCTTTGTACAATAAGGTGCTGCTAAATGGCAGTCCACTTCATAAGCTCCGAAAAGTGAAAATAGTAATATATCAATATAAAACAATTCATTAGGCAAATGCACAACACAACAAAGCTGTTCTTCATGCTTAAACACCTCACTCCTCCTTACTCCGAGGGCTGAACTGCAGTGGTGCTTTAGGTAAGCCCAGCTGGAGCAAGGCACTCAGGGTTGGTGAGGACTTCTGACTTGAGCTGTGCAGGATCCAGGCTCTATGTCCAGCAATATTTCCTGTGCATATATAGTATAAGTTATTGCTATTGTGTCAGCTCAGGACACTGGGAAAGTGAAATATTTAGAAATGGGATGTTATGTCAAACTTACCATCACAAACGTTTGGGAGGAGAGAGCCAACTGCTCTGCTTTCTCTGTTTATCCAGGAACGAACCTGCCAATTGAGATTTTAAAACCAATTAATAATGGCTCAAATCAGTTTTGATGAGTAAGCAAATGTCTGCTTCTGTTCCATCCTTCGTATTATTTTTACAAAAGCAGGTTGTAGATTTCTAAGGTGATTTTTGTTGGTTGGATGTTTGGTTTCTAGAGCTGCTGCCTTTCAGAGACAGTTGTCTTAGAGGTCTACAAGTGCTGTCAAAGGTGAGCACAGGGCAACTCCCAGGCGGTGAACTGCATCTGTCCTGGGGAGGTGGTTACCCTCCTAATGGCACAGATCACTCTACCATTGGTTTTCCCAGATTTCCGGTCTTAGAGAAAGCTTTGAACGGCTGCCCTAAAAAAGAGGATGCCTCGTCTTAAGGCATTGAGAAATACTACAGGAAACACTGGACTGTTTCAGACTTAGATCCCGCAGCAAAGCAACTTGAAGGGTATTTGCTGAACTTTCCACAACCAGGAGCTCACAGCTAGTTTTTGTTCAAGGAGAAGGTTTTAATTTGCTCATGCATATGCACAGGATTCAGAGCAGCTGGTAGGATTAAATGCTTACCATTCCTTTCCTGCTATACCAATAGTTTTTGCCATCTGTACGTGAGCTGCCTTAGCTTTATAACATTCAGTATTATAATTGTCTCTGGGAGCTGAAAGATGAGTGAAATATTAGCCTTCATAAATGAGCATTTTCCAAATCACCGTGCCATGAAACAGCTAAGTTTCCAGTTAAGCTAACTGGGAAAAAGAATGGAAAAGTACCTTTTCAGAAGTTCAGGTACGTAAAAATGGAGAAGCAGAGGAGTGAAAAACAGATCATAAAATTCCGCTAGAAAGGTATCATTATATTCTGTTGAACCTGTACTTCAGTGGAACAAAAGACTCAAAAAGGTGCTAAACAGCCCCAAAAGAAACCCAAATCCATTCCAGACTCAGACTGTACCCATACTGAGCCTGATGAGAGTTTGTCTAAGCAATTAATGCAGGACCTTGTTAGGTGGGCAGCTCCCTCGGAGGTCCTGCCACAGTGAAAGCCTGTCAGCCCACCTTGAAAACCAGCTGTGATTGGAAGTAGCGGCATGGACAAGCCACGATGTGATAGCTCAACAGAAACGGGCTTGCAATGTAGCTGGAGGATGGGAATATTCAGTTTTGACTTGTGTGCATAGCATGGCACCACTGACTTGAAGTCAGTCAGCTCTCTGACTCCTAAGGCCTTGAAATAACCATGCAAAATTGTAGGGTAGTTAGGAAAGCTGCCGGGAGAAGGAATGCTGCCAGAATCTTTGAAAAGGTTCATCTCTTCTCATTCTTCTTCTTCCCACTTTAAAAAGGTTTATGTCAAACAGAGGATGATACTCTTCTAGCTGCTGAGGGTCCTACTTATCGAAGCTGCAACTCAATTGCCTGTGAAGCTTTTCAGAAATCTTCAGCACTGCAGCACAGTTTAGTGCGGATTAGCTTCCAGATGGGAAAATAATAGATGGAAAGTCTGTTCCTTTATATATGGAAGAACAAATACACGGATATTTCTACGTAAAATGGTATCAATTTCTTTTCTGTGTATAAATAATTGCTGGTGAGTTGATGTGGTAGAAGCAGCTCATGATTTTGCAACTCAGTCCTGTACCTACCACACTGTATGCCTAATCTTTTGGTCTTGTTCATGTATTTAGCCTTTCTCTTTCAACCTTGAACCCCTTCTGTTTGCTGAGAATACGGACTAGAAGAGCAGAGAAGTGATGACACTGAGCATTTTCCAGGTTGCTGTAATATTTGCAGCATCAAAATGTTAGAAAGAAAAACAAAGACCTGGGATTAAATTCTATGGTCTGTTTCAGTCTTTTTAAATTACTGCAGATCAAAAACCCTAGGTAACCACTCTGAATTACAGTGAAATTGAGGAAAAAAAGCTACTGCCTTCCCCAGAAGTTTAAAATAATGCCTGCAACGGTTCACATCTTTTTGGCTTAGACTGGACATGCTCAAAACAACAGTTATACACCTCATCCTTCTGCAGCTCTTGCACAGAGCCCTTCTGGGAACTTCATGGTAACCTCAAGGGTACACTCTTTTTCCAAGAGAAATAGAGCACCATACCGGGTCCTGAGCACCAAAGAAGTTTTACCTCCCTGAGGGTCCTACAGAACAAATTGCCCATTGCCGTCAGCTGGGGCTTGGGGCAGATTAGAATTGGGATCTGGGCAGAGGCTTTGTAAGTCCAACCGTCTGCAGGTGGGTAAGGGGCTGAGCAGGGCTCTGCACTGAGCTGCTTTGGTCCTCAAGGAAAAGTCAGAGAACCATATTTTCTTATTGCACTTGGAGGATATATGATGTATGTGCACTGTTGAAAACTCTGCAGGTAAGGGAATACCCTTTTATGTGACTTTTTTTCAGTTAGCTTTGACAATCCTTGTAGTATGCTGGCATACTTCAAGCATTCTTGTGTCTTGTGGTGAGGGGATTTTATTCATGCTCTAATTCCTATCTGTATTACTTACCAGCAAGTCAGTTCTCACTGCTATTGCCAGTGAAGAGCCATTGAAGTGATGTTCCAGTTGATAGTATGGTCAAACTAGTGGTTAAATTCTGGTTGCAGAAATCTTGTCAATGAAAGTGATGGAGAAGGGGATTAAAACAGAGCTTGTTTTAGCTGGGTGGTTTGAGCACAAGGTAGTGGTAGTTTACTTGCTATGTAAACTGAGAAATACAGACGTAGCTGAGAAAGATGGAATGACCGTGCTCTGCTTTTTTCTTCTCTGGTTGTACTTTTTAAGCTGTTTTCCTACGTGCACCTGAAAAGTTGTGCTCTGGTGTGGGAGGTAGCTACATGGAGAAATAAGTCTGAAACGTAGTCTCAGAATATCCCCCTCTGACAACATCTAGGACTTCTTCCAGGAGGCACATTGATCTCTACTGCTGGAAAGGAAAGAAGAGAAAACAGTCCTCTCTTTTTGTCTAACCGGGGGAAACGCTGTGGAAAAATAAAGCACGTGTGCAGGGAGAGGGTGGGGGGAGTGGGGCGTGAAACTATCCATATATTTAGATTCTGAGATGAGGAAATGAATTCTACTCCCCATCACCCAAGTTGATACTAACACAGTGGTAGCTGATTAGAAAAGGAAGCATTTATGTAAATTATCTTATTTTGTGATTCAATTTTCTTTCAACTTCTACCATCTGTTTTAAAATACAAGTTTCTGTTAGGACGTTAATAAGTGCATGTGGTTTACTGCTGCATGCTCGTCACCAATAGCTCTCTCTGATTTAAATATAAATTGTATTTTGCTTGAACCTGGCCTGCTAGATCTGGTCCCTGTTTGAATTTCAGTTTCTGGGAAACGCTGAAGAGAGGGAAGTGTTTATGGAAACATGCATTCACGTGTCTCTTCTGCTTTATTTGGAAATGGTCTGTCAAAATGTAGCTGAACTTTGGAATGTTTGGAACGGTGTTTTGGGCCAGGGAGACCCATTTATAGCAAGCAGATGTCTGGCTTTCTTCGTTAGCTGCTGCGTGGCAGCTTTCACAATTAAAGGTGGCACTGTTTGGGCATTTCCTTTAGTTATAAGTGAAATGTATTAGGCTGCAACTAAATACAAGTCTTCCAAAACAGAAAGTTAATTTGTTGGTGCAATGTGAAGTTTCCTCCCAAGCGAGGAAGAAAGTTAGTGATTTTGAACAGTTTAATGAAGCTCTTATCAAAGGGGATGGTGAAAGCTGTGCTAAGATACAAAAGCAGCCTCACTACTTTTTCACCAACATCACAGCTTTTCTCTCAACCCTGAGTGTTTAGCAATTCATGTAAGACTTTTCTGCTCCGCAATAAAAGAGCTTGTGAGAGCTGTGTGCATTTATACGGCTGTTCAAACTGATGGCATGGAACGGTCAGAGAAAAGGAGCAAACGTAGGGTCTTCAGCTCAGCCACAAAACACTGTGTGCATTTATACGGCTGTTCAAACTGATGGCATGGAACGGTCAGAGAAAAGGAGCAAACGTAGGGTCTTCAGCCCAGCCACAAAACACTTTTTTTTTTTTTTTGTAGTCATGTGGATCCCCATTGCTTTCCTCCCAGAGCCCAGGAGAAGCAAAGAACACATTTGAATGTTGAATTTGGCTGGTTTCTGGGGATTTGCATGACTCGCCTCTGCTAAAATTAGTTAAGCTTAATTTATAACTAGTTGCTCAGTAAACACACTCAAAAAAAAAAGAAAAAAAAATGAAACCCTGAAAGACCAATCAGGCATCAAGGGATGGTGATGATTTTGTTTTCTCCTAGACAAACGTGAAAATTACTACTACTTACTGGTATTTCTGATAATGCCACAAGACGAACTGCGGACGAGCAAGCTGCAGTATTTTGCCTCTCTGCCTGGTCTTGCCTTAGCCTCACTGCTTCTGAGCAATCTGTGGGAACACACAAACCCTGCATAGAAGTTGGTGCTGCAGGTTGGACTTCCACTAGGAAATATCTTTTTGTTTTATAGAGATGCTGGCCAGCGTAAAAATGGGAATCAACATTAACCTTGCCAGTTAAGCTTTGTCTTATGCCAGAGATAAAATCATAATTAGTTTAGCCGTATTTAATAAACTTCAATAAATATATATTTTGAACGTTAAGAGCTTTATTGTAGTTGTTTTCATGTGCAGCCTTTCTTTCTCTGAAGGTGGTTGTTGAGATGACAGGTTTTTTCATCTGAAATCATAGCTGCACTAACCAGGAGAGGTACAACAGGTTTCGTGCTACCGAAAAACAGACACGTCTACCCAAAATGCAGATTCCTCTTCCCAAAAGAGTGAGCCTTAACTCAATTGTTTGATTTCATAGATGAATACTAATACTAAGCAGGTGAAAAGTCCCTCTGTATTTGCATTTTTACGTCTTTTTAGTACCAAAAATTCACCATGACAAAGGTCATTTTTAGAGTAGTGACAAAATTTAATCAGAAATGACTGCCTTTATTTCTGAGTGTTATAAAGCGTATACAAGATTTATGTCTTAGGAAAAAACCTTATTTGCGATGAGGATTAGACAGGATCTTCTAGTCCTCATTCCATCTCATCCGTTTTACTGATGAACTATAAATACTCCTTCTATATATGCCACCGTGGGCCTGATCCTGAGACACGCCATGTGTCTGCACCCACGTGAGCTGTCATTGATGCCCTGCTCTGGCATCACTTCTGCTCTCTCAGCACCCTGCTTTAGCCAGAGGTATTTTGTCCTCTCTTCTCCTGGCTTTGGTTATACGCCGTCGCCGTTTCTTCCAAGAAGGCTACCAGCGTATTGCAGTTCTTTAGATGTTTGTGCTTGAAAAGGATGGTGTGGCTGCAACAGATTTCACAGGACATCAAGCCTGCAGAGGCATGCCTGAACTTAAATTTCTACCTAGTGTGTTCCACTGGGCCTTACGTGTGTGCAAGCAATTGCATGGCTCAGGAGGCATTATATTATATACTTGAAGTAAGTGTTGCAGGTGTTGGTGTCTCGCTGTGGTTTATGCCCGTAGTCACAGGTCGGGGGGGAGGGAACGCTCACATGCACAAGGAAGAACGTGGGATTTTAACACCAGGATTGAGAGGTGCAATGTAACTACAGCTAGAATTAATTGTTCACTTGATGCATCACCATCCCCTACCATTTCATAATACATAATGCTGACAAAATTGTAAGAATTCTGCTTTTGCATTTGGCATAGTCAGGGTTTCGCAAATCATTACTGTTAAGGGTTAGGGCTGGCCTGGCCCCTAGTTGAATGACAGATGCTCTCTATTACCCAAGCTCCCCCTGTCCCCTCCTTCCCAAAGAGGGGAAAGAGAAAAGGAGTAAGGGAGGAAGACTTACGGACTGGAAAAGAAAAATAAAACTGCTTTAATGAGAAAAATGAAATACCAATACCAAACCTAACCCAACCCCACCCCCTGATGGCAACCACACCACCAGCTCCACTGATGCTGTGGGCAGGCACTGGGGAAGGCCCAGGCTGGGCTCAGCAGCAGATGGGAAACGGATTCAGGAGCCAGATCCTGGAACTGCATTCAGGAATGCACGGATTGGGATTTAAGGCAGAATGACACAGTCCTACTCAGATGTTGGCCATTGAAGAAAGCAAGAGAGAGGAAAACCCTCAGCTTTATACCAAATATGACGTCTATAGGATGGAACTCCTGGTTGGTCAGTGTAGGGTCACCTGTCCTGTCCGCTGCTCCCTGCAGGTGCAGCCTCTCACTCACTGCACCCCCACCGTGACACACAGGGTTTAGCAGTGACCTTGGTCTGCACAGGAGTGAGTAGAAGCCAGAGCCTTTCTGCAGACCAACCCCTGGCAGTAACTGCACACATCAAGCGTTATCACTGCTAGAAGTAGTGACTGTCTGCAAAAACACACCGTTAACTTCAGACAGTGCAGTTAGATAGAAGAGATCGAGCTGAAAAGTGAAATCTCTGAACAGAATTAGTTCTGTTCTAAATCAAAACAGGACAATTGCTAATATTAACACTATGAGGTGAGACGGACTTGAAACAGATGCAGGTGGGGAAATAGAGGAAGGGGACAACATGTTGGGGGGACCAAGGGTAAACAGGACGGTGGTGGCATAAGATTGCTACTGCTGCCTCTGCAATATGTTCGTTCAGGCAACAGGAGTACAGGAACATGTTGAACACCATATTTCAGATAACTCCATCCAAGTGGTTTTCCTTTTACTGCTCTTTACAGTCCTACAGCGCAGTGTTATGTCAATAAATGAGATTGATAGCAGGTCTCCTGGAACAAAGGTGCCTCAACAATCATCCAGGACAGTTTGCCAGTTTATTAGGGGCCCACCAGGAGCAGGATATGAGCCAGATGTGACTCCTTTGGTAGCAGCAGCATACTCCAGACCCTGGGGGCTTTTGACTGTACAAAGACAGGGGCACACCCAGTTGTGGAGTGGGGAAGTTTGAGGAGGTTGTGGAGAAAGAGGACAGCTGTCCTCTGCTTGCTCTGAAGAACAATGCACCCGATACACCATTATCCTCAGTCTGTTCTCGAGCTGTCCCTAAGAAAGTGGGGGCTATTGCTTGAGGTGAGGTAGACAGCACTGCGCGAGCAGTTCTGCTGATGGCCAAATGATCTTTCTTGGCAACAAACTGGAGGTGGTCATAGACTTGGTAAACCCAAAGCAGTGTCCTTGTTGACCAAGGGAAGTCAAGTGAGATAGGACAGAGATCTTCTTTGTGTTCACGTGTCTCTACTGCTATGTTTGACAGATGGCTCTGCTCGGACAACTCATAAACACAAGGGAGGTGGGAGGAAAACTAAATGAATGAAAAACACTCAGCAAGTCCTGTGTTCACCAACCCATGCAATTTTTCACTTTAAACAACCACCCGAAAGAAAACACTGAAACTTGCAGGAAACCTGAAAATCATGCACTTACTGCCATGTTACCAAACTCCTGAGACAGAATCCCTCAAACAGCACTAAAATAATACATAGTGCGCTTCACAGGTCATTAAAGATTTATTATTTGTCTTCTCATTTTTGAGATGTCAGAGTTCCCCTGAGCCATACTTGCAAGATTTTTTTTGTTACTAGCATCAGCAGAAAAACATCACTTAATTGGTTAGACTGGTTTGAGGGTTTTCTTTCCCTCCAGCAGCTGGAGCTCAAAGTAAACCCCATGACAAAATGTTTCAACAAATTCATGAAAGCTGGTGGTGCTGGGGTTTGAATCAGCGATGAACGCGTTAGCTAATACAGAGGTTAGCTCTTTCTTTTAGTAAAGCAGGGGATGCAAGATTACTGCCTGCGAACTACAGTGAAGAAACAGCTGTGTAACTCAGAGAGTGGTGTCAGGAAAAGTACAGGAGTGAAACTGGCCGTGAGTAAATCTTGGCTGCAAAATGTAAGACAGTCCTAACTCGGAAGAGGAAAGCTCTGCGTCAAGGCTTTGACG
>NW_010433479.1:2756-13874 GCF_000710305.1 Buceros rhinoceros silvestris | reverse complement strand
GAAGAGCAAAGCTCTGCGACAAGGCTTTGTCACAGTAATGGGAGCAGTGGTGGTGGTCTTCTAAGAGTGAGGTGACTTGGCTCATGGAGGGAATGGAGCTGGGTGCTCTGCCTCCTCCATGAGCATCTTAAGAGGGTTCCTGGTCTTCCTGAAAAGAGAAACCTCTACTGTGGCAGCTCCCCAGTGGTGCTTACTTGAAAAGAGCAAAGCACTTCTAAAGCAAGTCCCAAATGTTTTAACTATTTCATTTTAACTCCACGATAAGAGACTGTGAAATTATCTTTGTGATCTAAGCCAATACTGATCTATACAGTGCTTAGTTAGGTCTTTTATTAAATACATAGTTATCTATGTTAGATCAAGTCTTTCGTTAGCATCTCCCAGATCACCCTGGGGTGCTGGCCAGGTATGACTTCAGGAGATGTAAAAAGGACCAAAGAAAAATAATTTAAACTGTTTAATTCTAGCTTGGAACTTTGCCCTGTGTTTCAAACATTAAACACTTCACAGTTTGGGGTTTGTTTTTTTTTTCTTTTCTGGTCATCTCAAATTTTCTTTGATATAACTTTTGAGTGAATAAACAAGATTTGAACCATGCCTTCTAAATGAAGACTTGTACAATAATTTCCTACAAATTATAGTGTAGTAAGATGCAGTTAATATTTTTACGTGACTCAAAAGTGACCTTTCCCAGTCTCCAATGGCAGGCTGGCTCTCACAAATATACTCCCTTGAAAAGGTGATGTGTGTACTGGGCATACTAAAATGAAAAATACGAGCTGGTTTCCACTCCCAGTTCTCACTGAACTTGTGTTAACAAATTATTACCAAAAATGGTGCACGTCCTCAGGCCCTCAGGGTTAAGGTGCACTGCTTGCTGGTGTGCCAGCCTGCTGCAACGACACCCTGGCACCTTTTTGTATTACGTCCTTTGCTGGAAACTAGTCATTTCCTCACAGACACCAACATCACCATGTTATGAGCTCCTCATCTCTCAGAGCAGCTAGGTGAGGATGCAATTCATAACTTCTTGGATACATTAAGTAGGAGGAGCACACAGATGTCATTTTACGTGCTGTCTTGAGTTTAAGGATCATGAGCTTCACTTTAACTCGAGCCAGGTTAAGGTTAAAGTGAACAAAAATATTTTTTAAATGGGATTCAAACAAAAAGAGCTTACAAAAGACACAGTATAAAAAGGAAAGGAAAATGCAGGCAGTCAAGATGTTACATAAGGGAATCTTTAAAGGCTTCTCTTCCCACAGGCTGGTGAAAAACAGACTTATCTGGCATGCATTGCTGGCACTCCTCCTGTGCTGAACATCCTTTGTCCTCGGGCAGCAAACATCGGAGGGAGGTATGCTAGGATGGGGGACAGGGGAAGGCTTGATAGTTTCTCATCCCTTCGGTTCATAGCTTGATGGCAGAGGTGCAAAGGTGTCCTTCACTCTCAGGCCTTCCTCCTCTCACAAATGTTACATTTCCCGAGTTAGCTACCCTCTGAAAAAGTTGGTGACACTGTGCATGGCCAGTCATTACCATCTCCCACCCAAGTGACTAACAGTTTTTGACTGGCTTATCCCATGTGCTTTCTGGTTTCATGGCTTCATTCAAGTTGGATGGGACCTCTGGAGGGCTATAGTCCAACATCGCTTCAGCAAGACCAACATCTAAGTCAGATCAGGCACCGGAGGTCCAGAGGGGTTTTTGAGTGTTTTCAAGAACAGCGATTTGACATCCTCTCCAGGTATCCTTTTGCAATGCTTAACCACCTTCATTTGGGGGGAGAGGGGAAAGAGAAAAAAGTTAGTTGGAATTTCCCTTGCTCCTACCCATGACTATTGCTTCTTGTGCCTTCACTGTGCACCTCTGAGTTGGATGTCTTCTGTCCAGCACTCTCCACCCTAGCAGTGGTGGCTGCCAGCCATCAGATCCTCCCTCAGCCTGCACGTCTGCAAGCTATGAGCCCTCGGCTTCCTCTGTGGCTCCAGCTTTCGACCATCACAGTACACTGAGCTCCCTCTCTCCTGTGCTGGGGTGCAGCTTTGAGCGACAGGTAATAGGAGAAAAACACTTCCCTTGACCTGTTGGCTAATTCTTACCTAAGCCCATGTGTACCTTCATTGCCACAAGGATATTCTGCTGACCTGTCTGCCTGCCTGTGCTCTTCTGCAGAGCTGGACCCCATCAAATCCTGTGGTGAAAGCATAGCTAACATGCTGCAACTACCCAGCAGGACAGAGTTTCCCTCCAGTTTACCACGTAATCCTTTTGCCCACATGCTGAATTCCATTTTGCATGAGCCACATTCTCGTCAGTCACGTACTACGTTACTCTGTAGATAAGATTAATGCCTACCTCTTGCTAAGGATGGCATTTGACAATCAAGAGGTACTTCAGAGCGATAATGGATCATTCCGGGTGACTGAGCAACTCCGTCCTCTTGCTGGCATGCTATGAGTAAATAATATGTATTTGACATAGTATTCTTTCATACTCTGGTTTGATAATGTTTTCTCAATGATCAAAAAGCCATGACTTAATCCTCTTCCTCATGTAGCGAACATGTGATGCGTTACTGCTGAAGCTGGGTACTATTTATAGGTCGTTTTACTATTTAGTTCTGAACTCCTGGTGACTAATGATAATAAAAAATTATATTGTGCAACCATCAAATATTTTTAAATACTCCTGGGTAGGTCTCTCCTAACTCTTTATTTTCTTCACGAAGCAAGGAGGGGGTAAGTTAAAAATAGCTGTTCCTTTCCCTTTTTTTTTCTTTTTGGAAAACACATCAAAGAATATATTTCTAATCCAATGCTTCTTTAAAAAAAATATTGCATAATAAAATTTCAACATTGAAATATCAGCTCTGATATTGACTGAATTCAATGGGATTTTTGCCAGCAGTTTTGTTGCTGAGCTTCCTTTACACCCTTTTTCTGCTGAGGGAAGAAAGCCGAATCAGTCAGAAATGTGAGCACATCGGCTGTGGAGAATTCAGTTTGTTGAAATTCTTCCCTGAGCCAGAACAAGTATCTGTCCCTCCGCTCCTTCCTGTTTTGAATGCTATTTTTAGCCTATTTTCATTGCATGGAGTGAAGTTGTGCAGGTGTGTGCCTCCACAGTGGCAATATTACTTAGACTGTAAGGTGCTGGGATGCAGTCATGGGGCTGTGAGGACCTTTTCCAATTTCCTGAACAAGTCAGCGGTTAGCAGGAGGTAGAGAAAACACCACAGGATGGACCCTGCCACACAAAGCTGTGTTACAAAGTCATGTTACCGCACTTCCTTGCCACTTGCATCTCGCAAGCAGACTCCAGGCTACAGCAGTGTTGGTCCTCTTCCAGAGCAGGGGGTACTTCTAGCCTGAGGAGGATGGAGTGAGAAAGTGGGGAAAGGAAAAGAAGCAGTGATAGGCTTTACACCTCAGGGTACAACAGCTTGGACAGGTCTCCAGTAAGCCATTCATGGTGGACTAAACATGTAGGAGGGGAGGTGAGTTATTAACGACACAGAGCTATTACTCAAATCCAAAGGCTGAGTTTGCAGTTCCTGCGCTAAGACCTATCGGTCAAAACTTCTGGGTTTGTGTAAGCATTCAGGATGAAATTTGAGGGCCAAGAGAAGCAGGCGCTCACTGCTCTAGGGCTGCCCCTTAGGAGCTGCTTCCTTCTCCCTGCCCATCACGAGCCAGCACTCTGAGCCCAAGGGTGCCCCGCAGCACCCACCCGTGCCTTGTTTTCCATATCAAAGGCTACTGCAGGATTATAGCTCATTTGTCTGGACCGATTAAGTCAGATATTTCAAATGGCTTTTTTTTCCCCTCTGTCAGTTTCTTCTTTTAGCTACAGTGTTAGAATTAGGACATTTTAGTTTTAAAAACTTGTTTTCTGTGCCTGTGTGAGACCCCAGTTCAAAATAACAAGCAGGGTAACAAAAAAAAAAAAAGCCAAGCTGTTCCCACCAGAGGAAAGCCAAGGGAGTTACTCAAAATGTAGTGAGAACTGATAGGATCTGGCCACCTTGGTGACTTGAAAGGCAGTCTTATTTTTTTTTTTAAACTGGAAGATGGCCAAATGCCTAACTGTTGAGTGTGCTGAAATCACTATGTCTGGAAGGGAAGGGTTTGCATATTTACAGCCCTTTGTTGCCCCTGGGGTTCTCACTAAGTGTAGCTGCCCTTGGCTGCCTCAGGGACCTGTTGACAGCAGTACCCCCAGCCCCTGCTCAGGAAGGCAGCAGCCTCCTCCGTGCCATTGGTTTTACCTGTGCAGGTTAGGATATTGCTGGCACTGTCCTGTCCCTCAGCCTTCTCTGTTAAACCTGTCTTCAACAGCAGCAGCAAAAAAACCCCCAAATTATTCCAGCCAAGCTTTGCTTCTTTCCCGTCTGCCTCTCCTCTAGCCTGCCTAGATATTTCAGGATGTGAAAATATAAGTGTATGTCTTATTAGGTGTGCTTATCTTTAAACCAGCTGTTATTTTAAACATTTGACAATGAGTTTTGGCTGTTGAGGTGTTGTACTGAATGCAGACTCTGGTCCATCACAGCTGAACAAAGCCAAGGCAGGCTTGAGACTGATCTTGTCATTCTTCTGTGATATACGTTCACTTGTAAAAATCGATGATTTTTCAGTGAAAATCTGTTCTGAAAAGCTGCTATCACAGTGAGTGTCTTTGATTATGATAGCATGAATGAGTGCTTTGGAGATAAAGGAGTATTAAATCAGAAGCTCATATTCACATGAAAATCTGTGTCTGGAAAGCCTCTAAAATTCTTCACTTAACATGTATTGCAAAATTGTAGATAAAAATAACTAACATTAAAAAAATTAGAATACACCTTTATGAAATGAAAGGTAAGTTAATTTAATAATCAGAGCCTTCATTGTCTTAGTAATTTAAATTCCCATTAGTTGTCTTGTCATCGTAGGCTGTTGTGAATAATGACTATTACATATTTCTCTCAGTCTGGTACCTGGCACCAGCATGGTACCATGTTTTATCTTTCACATATCTGCTGCTATTAGTGCTATTTCTGAGCTCAGCCGCCTTCAAAGCCTATCTTGAGCTACTGACTTTATTCCCCTGATTTCCATCAGGGTTAGTCCAACAGGGATAGCGCAGTCACATCAGAAATTCAGTTTAATGATAACAATGTTTTGCAAGCAGTGTTAGTTGAAGAGTAGAAGATGGGTTTTTCCCTTGTCGGCTTAGTGCTCATGTTCTTCCCAGCCAAGATGTGATGTGCCTTCCCAGTGCAAGTCAGCTTGTAGTGTGAAACTTCTAATACCAAAAAACCCAGAAAAAAAAAAAAAAAAAACAAAAAACAAAAAAACAGGAGTAGAAATTACTAGAAGAACATAACACAAATAGTGCAAGTCAGTTTGTAGTGTGAAACTTCTAAAACAAAAAACCCAAAAAAAAAAAAAAAAAAAAACAAAAAACAAAAAAACAGGAGTAGAAATTACTAGAAGAACATAACACAAATATCACAAACAAGCCTCAGCTTTTTTTCCCCCCTATGTAGCAGTTTAATTGCTCAAGACTTTAAGATCTGATTCAGAAAGGATTTGATTAAGAACTGGTTTTAATATTTCAATGGGATAATTAAGAAATCAGTGTCTTCATTTGGTCTCCAAAATCTTGATGTATAACTACTGGAAAATAAACTTCTTAGTGCTTAAAAAAAAAAAAAAGAAAGAAACAGATACTGCTTAACCAATAACATTAACATTTCGTGAATTAAATAGTGGTAGATTTATGTCTTGATCCCTTATTAAATTAATGCTTAGCCAAACATTAATATTTAGCTTTTATGATCTTTCCTCAAACATTTGTCCCTCCAGAACCACAGTCCCTTTGATGCTTTTCTCTGAGCTCCATGTGAATGTCTTTCTTTTATTACTCTTTTCCCCCAAAGGTAATAGTGTTTTCATATTTTCAAGCCAAAAAATCATGTTACTGTTTGTCCTGGAACAGTACATTTTTTCCCTCTGATGACTGGAATGTTTCCAGGTTGAGAACACTTTGTAAATCTAATAATGAATTTATTTTCTCATATAGGACAAGATTTAATGTATATGTTGGTAAATATAAGCACCAAATATTTATTTCTTGTTTGGGTTGGAGTTTGCTTTAAATATTACTTGTTTACAGCCCTTTTGGTTCTCCATTCCTAACTTACTTAGCAGAACAGTTACAGAAGATGATCTACCTTGAGGGCTGGTAGGGGCTTTGCAGGCCCTTTGTTATCTCCTTCAGCAGGGGATCTGGGATTATTCCAGCTCCTCAGCATCCTGCCTTTCCTGCAGGGAGATGTCTGAAACCTCTCTCTTCCCTTCTTTGAGACTGGTGCATCAGGGACTGTGTCTAACCAGGTGTGGGTAGCCAAACCTAATGTCTCTGGGCATCAGAGAGCATCAGACAAGCCCCAAAAGATTGGAAGCTAAGAATGAATGAAAATGTAGAGGCAAATAAATGCACGTTTTAATATGTATTGACTTGTTAATTTGAACATAAAAATAAAAATCCAGCTCTAACCGGGCAGCATGGGCAGCATGATCTCACCTGGGCTAAGCAAGAGACTGGCAGAGGCATTTACAGTGTGGTGAGGACAGTTCAGGCATGTGAAACGCTGCAGGATGGAAGAGAAATCTGCAAAGAAGGAAGGGAAATCACCGTTAAGCTTTCCCTCTTCCATAAACCAGAAAGATCTTGCCGTACTGTCATAATCTTGTGCCTGCTTTTGAAAACCTCTGACTGAATAGCACTTGGACACTGATTATACAGGAACAAAGTTTACAATACCCAGACTAAGCAGCCACTGCTTTCTGTTACAAATTCTGTTGGGATGGGTGGCCCTTCATAAAAGAGATTCTCCATGCACTGCAAGAGCTTTATGCTGAGAGCAGCTAACATGGATGTTGTGGAAATCTGGGTGCGTCCTGGTTTAGGGAAAGCAGTCTGAGAGCGTTAGCAGTGAAGTGGGCTTGCACAGCCTGCGTCTTTCTGCATCCCTAGCTCAAAATCTCTATTCAGAAAGCTGTTCTTTGCTTTGGGGATTTTTACCCTCTGCCTCCTTGAGGCCAACTTAACTATTAATTTTCACGTACTTCACTTCTAACTTCCTCTTGCAACCCCCTAGTTCATTTTCAGTAGAGATTTTGGCTGCCATGGCCTGAGTTCGTTTAACACAGCCTCCACTCCCTGAATCTTCCAGAAGTGACGTGATGAGGAACACTGCAAGTTTGTCAGGTGCTTAGTGAATTGTGTTTGCACATTTGAAATGGGTCTACAGAGATACCGTATTACCGCTGTACCTGTTTATTAAATATATTAACACAAAATATAGGCAATGATCATGAGTAGGTAATCTTTCTGCCAAAGAATTAGGGACATGGTAGATGCACTGAACTCTTTGTAAAACAACATCTGTAAAAGATTACTTGTCTTGAAAAGAACCGAGATTATACTCGATGCTCAGCAGAAGTCTGTAATGTAAGCTTCCAACAGCACTCTGTTGCATGCTCTGTTAGCGATACGGGAAAACATAGCCAGTGACAGACACAGCTGAGCTAGCGGGAGCCTTTGTGCTAATGATGCTGAATCCACATTCAGTGCAATTTTCTGGTACCTTATCTCAAAAGCAACCTTAAAGATGGTCATCGTCCATCTGGAAATAGTCTGGAAACACAGAAAAGGAGAACATTTTGATAGGAAACAGAGTAACCGAGAGCAGTCAGCACTGTTTTAAGTAAAATAATCCGAATAGATATGCTTGAAGGGTGTGCTGGTTTAGGATTTATTTTAAAAGCAAAAACAGTGTAAGCTGACAAGGAAAAAGCTGCAAAAAGTTTTCACTTAAAGCAATAGATTGAAGACTATTGTGGAAGAATAATCAATGTCCAAGGTCAGGTTGGATGGAGCTCTGAGCAACCTGATCCAGTTTGAAGATGTCCCTGCTCAGTGCGGAGGAGTTGGACTAGATGAGCTTTAAGCATGCCTTCCAATCCAAAGCGTTCTATGATTCTATGACATAGAAAAAAAGTATTTTTTTGGGGGGGTGGTGGGTGGTGGAATGCACAAAATGATGAAGTAGCAATACAGCGAGGAAAATCTAAAGAGATTTCTGATGAGAAAGGCAGCACAGTTGGAGACACAGCTTGCTGAACTGTCTTGGAAATTAGGCCAAATGCTGATGAATAGTTCACTTTCAAGAACTGTAATACATCTGAGTCTTATCTACACTAAGATTGTTCGGGTAGGACATTTGCATTTAGAGTCAAACATCTGCTTATCCGAGTATTATGAATCCTAATTTTCCAGCAAGTTTTTTAAAAGTTATGAAATGGTTACACATGTAATGCAATTAAAAATGTCTACTGGTACTTAGATGTTTCTCCCTACTCTTCTCATCTTCTCTGCAGCTCCCTCTTGTGTCACAGTAATTAAATTGCTGTTGTTTAACTGTTAAACTGCCCACAGTAGAAATGTTTGCAAAAATCCTTCACGAACTCTTCCATAAACTTTCAAACGAGATACTGACATGCAGCTTCCTTAAGTCATGTTGCTTCAGGCTGCTGGTACATTCTTCCTTGGTTAGATGCCTCTCCTGGCTCTGCTGGCTCCCGTTTGACGGTCAAACAGTGCACTAGGATGTGAACACATAAAATAGGAATCTCTCTACGCTGACTGGCTGAGGGGGGGAAGAAAAAAAAAGAGGCTTTTAGATTACTGCTGGTTAGCTTGTCATAATGAGGCTGTTAAAATCCTGGGGGAGTGTCTTAACAGGTTGTCTTGTGCACTGAAGACTACCACTATCCAGAATTTTCTAACATCTTGAAAGTTCAACATGTATTCACTTCTTCCTCGAGCAGAAAAGCTGCAGAACCAGTACAGAGTGAGGAAAGGATGTGAAAGGCTTCACATCAAAGTAAGAACCCTCAAAACGATTTTTTTTCCCAGTTTTCTTCCTGTAATAGTGTTATCCCTATCCCAGTGAACTGCTGGAAATTTAAGGAAGAATAGCTTAGAAAAAACCATGTCGTATCTATACAGGAGAGCGGCTTCTTTCCCTTATGAAACAGTGGTATATCGTGCAACTGAAATGGATTTATCAAGCATAGATCCTGTATGAAACAGAAAAACTTGCTTTTCTGGCAAATAATTCAAGGCTGGGACAGTAGAAGTTCAGCAGACACTCTAGTACAGCAGGATTCTTGTGCCAGCCTTCACCAGCCATAACAGCAGCTATGCCTGCTTGCTTTGACTGGGGTTTCAAGTATGGGGGAGGAAAACAGGGAGCTGAGCTTCCAAAAGACCACAGAGTTAATCCACTAGGTAGCTCTGCTACAGAGGCACTTGAGAGTTCACTAAACGCCTGCCCTAACTGGCACAGCATGCACTAGGCATCCCTTAGCCCCAGCATCAGAAGAACCCAAATAAGCAGTAGAATTGTTTACAAACATCTGACAAGATCTGATGCTCTTAGAGAACTCCTGTTCTACTGCAGGATGAAAATATTTCACGTTGTTACATTTTTAGATACATATATTTGTTCGGATGACCCATGAAAGACTTTCTCTGTCAGACATACTCTCCTTCTGTGGATTCTTTCATCCGCATTTGCCCCCAGACTCTCCAGCGAGAGCACCTCCCTCCAGCCCCTCTCAGGAACGCGAGGCTCGTGGTTCACCAGTAGCTCAGCTCCAGAGGCTCCTTGAATTGGAGGCTGCATCCCTCCTCCAGGTCAGTTAAACCAAAATCAGGGGAGTGAGATCTGCTAACGCACAGCTCTCTCCCGTGGAACAGGACCAGCTGGTGAACCCTGTTGTGCAGGTTCACCAGAGCTAAAGAGAGTTCAGCTCCACGTGCTTCGCAGCTCGCTGGAGTCCTCCTATAGTGTTATTCAGTAGTCACTGAAATATTAGTCAGGCTTCATGTGCAGTTGTGAAAGAGAAGCAGGAAAATGCAACTGATAGCTATTCATGGAGACAAGCTGTTACCAGCGTGTAGAGCTGGTAGGTAGCTCTGAAAATTCCTTGAGCTCAGAGCAAGAGGAGATACCAAGAGCTTAGGAAATAGCCTCTGTCAAGTATTTTTGCAATAAAGGACTGTGTCTGTTTAAAGTTAGGAAACCCTGATCCAATTTATGTTGCAAGATTCAGCACCTTGAGGACCCTGATGCCTTTCTGGAAGACGTGCTTTCATCAGCTGTTATGGGGCTTGCTCCAGGGACGTGTAATGAAATTCAGTGATGTGTTTGGACTGCTGGACAAACCGTGTGATGACTGTTTCCTCTGGTCTTAATCTATCACTTTCATAGCTTAAATCCTTGACTAAGATGGATAAAATAAATACAATTTCATGGTAGCTGAAAACCATATGCTTTTTTAAAGGAAAAATATGTAGTGAAAGTTTCATCAAAACACACGCCTTAGAGTTAAAGAGAGTTCAGGTAGCTTTCTCCCATGAATGTTGCTTTACACAGTGGAGGTGGGGTTTTAAGGGGTGAGAGGATTGACTTTTTTACATTTTTGCCTAGTCTTTTAAAAAAAAAAAAACCCTCTGATCAGTGTTCCTATGATCATAGTTTTCACTATAAGACTTCATGTATGAAAGCTGCTCACCACCCTCCCTAGAAAGCTAGTGCTACAAACGACCTGTCATCCATTTTCTGACGTACCTCCACTCCCTGTATAAAAGTATTCAATCCAAAACATCTCCCTGGATTCCATGCAGAATTTCATCTCTAGCCGTAGTTGTCCACAGCAAAAGAGAACTGAAATTCGGCACTTAAACCTTGTTGTGTGGCCCTCAAAATGTCTGTCATCCTGAAAGCTTTTTTTTTTTTTTGCATGCACCCAAGCCCTCCTTTGCTGTTTAAGTTTCTCCTTCTTGGCCAGAACCACTTAATTCTTGAAAAACCATGACAGCTTCCTGCCAAGCCCAGTTACACCTTCTCAATAGATGTTACTCTGCCTAATCTTCCTAAGCCTGTTTAATTATGGTAAAGCTGTATAAGTTACAGTACACACCTACAAACACCATAATGATCCTATCACTTTAAAAAAAAATAAAAAAAAAGGAGGGGTGAGGCCAAAGGTCTCTTCC
>NW_010433479.1:0-2669 GCF_000710305.1 Buceros rhinoceros silvestris | reverse complement strand
AGTCTGAATCCAACCTCCTACTCTGTCCTCCCCAGGAGAGTGTTGCAAATACCAAGTTCTGCCTGTGAAAAGGTATTGGGAAATGGGAAGAACCGTTCTTCCCCTCCCTTGCTGCTCAATCTGTCGAGCAGAGCAATGGATTTGGGACAGAATGGCCCTGTTGCTGCAGGGACCAGCTGAGGCGCTCAGCACAGGTAGCGAAGGTCCCCATGCTGCTTCAGGAATGCTCGCCCACCGGAGGACAGCCCAAGATCCAGGAGTTATGCCCACTCCTCAAACACGTGAGGCAGAAATAAATACAGGTCTGAGATGGAAGCGCACATGCAGGGGAACCTCCAGGGGCATTCTTTTTAACGCAGTTCTGGTTTTTTTCTCCTTCTTTAGAGTAACAAGATCAATAGTGCAGCCCAGAGGTAGGCTCCTCAATCAAGATTTATGGTGCCTCTTTTGTATTTCCCATTGATTTAATAACCTTTTGCTCAGAGAGCTATTACAGCACTTGAAATGCTTCGACTTTTCCTAAAAAAGTGCGTTAACTCAGTGAATACCAGTCTTGACATTCCAGTCCTTTGCTCTGTGCTTACACACCGAGACATTTCCAGCTTTGACAAAGATCATTTGACTCACTATTTGGTTTTCATACACTGGGGAACACTTCCCTCTGCAGGAAACTCTAAGTTAGCGGCAGCTGGAGTCTCTGTTGGTGCAGAAAAAATGTGAGAGGCCTGAAGTGGTAACTCATACAGTCAAATTTACTGAAATGGCAAGCAACTACTTCTTGGCAAGCTGCCCAGTGGTGTGCCCGTGTTTTATGTCACGTTTTCCATCAGGATATTTCCATTAACTTTCACAGAGACTTTTTCTTTTTTTTTTTCCGGAGGATTTTGACAGCACATAAATAATCTGTCGTAATCCATGCAGAATATTCTAACACTGGTGATTACAAGTATTACCCTCCTTGGATTGTCAGAGGAGAGAGGGTCATCTTTCATGTCAGTCACGCTCTGCCATGGCTTTCTGAAGGAACGTGACTTCCCACCTAAACTGAACGGTAGCAAACAGACCTGCCTCCGTAAGCCACAGTCTCCCTTTCTAGATGCTTTTTGTCCCTGCAGTGCTTAATTTCAGCTTCTGATTGTGTCAATTATTTTGTAAGTAAGTCACAGACTCATGTACCCCATCTAACTATCACAATGTTATGCCTTCTTTCTGAAACACCACAGGTTTTAAAATGCAGATTATGATCGCTACCGTTGGATCTGTAAGCCGCTCAGTGGTTATTACCCTGGATTATTCACCTCTTTCAAGTGCAAAACTTTATCTGTTGGCTTAGTTAAAAGCATTGCTGCATTCTCAAAATGTAAAACTGGAACAGTCTTGGGTTTTGCTGGCTTCTTTCAGAAGATATTCAAGTGTCCTTATACTTCTTGAAATTTCACCCACCTTCAAGCAATATATAAGATTTTCTTTCAATTCCCACGAGCAGGTATTTGCATTCTAGAGTCCTAAAAATTCCACCTGGTTTGACAGTGGTTGCATCATTTAATTGTTCTACAGATTTTTTTTTTTTTACATTTTTGTAAAATTTGTACATTCTTAATACCCAGTGCTATCCTGGTGGCTTGAGCGCTGCTTTCACAAGGCAACATGGGCTCTGCCTCCTGAGGAGGTTAAGGGTGTTATCTATTACTGACGCTGCCTGCAATGTCATGAGAAGGCCAAGACTTCTTCCTCTGACTCTCCAGCTGCATGGTTCAGCCACAGACACTCAGAACAATGATTTCATGGTGGCCTGTAGCAGCCTTGTTGGCATGGTGAAAAACTATCAGGAACTGAGGAAGAAGCTCTGAATGAGTGCTTTAAATCACCTCCTTTTTTCTGGTTGTTTGGGGCCTATTAGAGCTCTTTCTAACTGCAGGAAATTTATACTTAAGACTGCTGGATCACTAGCTGTTCTCCTTCCTCTGGTTGTCCATTAAGCTGAACACCAAACAGCGTGAAGAGATGCTAAACCCGTCATGTTTTGTTACACACAGCAACTGTGCTAAGAAATTCATTGACTTTTAACAACTGCCTTCTCGGCAGATTGCTTTTACCTCAAGAGTGTGTGTTAACCTAGTAACTTTCAGCTGATTTGCTCTATAATACTGTTTCCTGTTTAAAAGAAACTCTCATTAATTTAGTAACTCTTGTTCATGTTTTTGTATAGGACACTAGCTCTTGGTGACAGCCTTAGTTCCTCCCAACCCATCTATTGGGGTTTTTTTCCCCCCCTGAAAAAACGGGTTAGAAGATAGAGGTCCTTGCTCTGTAACAACTGCTTTACCATCTGTCACCAATTACAAGGAAGTAATAATAATATTAAAAAAAAAAAAAGGCAAGCAAGCAGTTGGAAAACATAACTGTAAGAGAAAGGACCACCTTTTCCAATTTAGGGCAAGTTTTTAATGCAGTGGATTTAGTGCAAGGGCACAAAACTTTGTTTCACAGAAGTCAGTGACCTCTACTTTCAGAGGGACTTCTAGTTTCTACACCAATTGTAGAACAGGATGGTATATAGATTCACCTTTGTCAGTTATACAACAGTACTGCAAAAAAATACACACCGCCATGTTCTCCCTTCCTCTTAACATTTTTAGAAGAACTACATGGTTTGTTTTTTTTTTTTT